>NT_177694.1:1130593-1374411 GCF_000188095.3 Bombus impatiens | reverse complement strand
CAACAATCAACAATCAACAATCAACAATCAACAATCAACAATCAACAGTGAACAGTCAACAGTCAACAGTCAACAATCAACAATCAACAATCAACAATCAACAATCAACAATCAACAATCAACAATCAACAATCAACAATCAACAATCAACAATCAACAATCAACAATCAACAATCAACAATCAACAATCAACAATCAACAATCAACAATCAACAATCAACAATCAACAATCAACAATCAACAATCAACAATCAACAATCAACAATCAACAATCAACAATCAACAATCAACAATCAACAATCAACAATCAACAATCAACAATCAACAATCAACAATCAACAATCAACAATCAACAATCAACAATCAACAATCAACAATCAACAATCAACAATCAACAATCAACAATCAACAATCAACAATCAACAATCAACAATCAACAATCAACAATCAACAATCAACAATCAACAATCAACAATCAACAATCAACAATCAACAATCAACAATCAACAATCAACAATCAACAATCAACAATCAACAATCAACAATCAACAATCAACAATCAACAATCAACAATCAACAATCAACAATCAACAATCAACAATCAACAATCAACAATCAACAATCAACAATCAACAATCAACAATCAACAATCAACAATCAACAATCAACAATCAACAATCAACAATCAACAATCAACAATCAACAATCAACAATCAACAATCAACAATCAACAATCAACAATCAACAATCAACAATCAACAATCAACAATCAACAATCAACAATCAACAATCAACAATCAACAATCAACAATCAACAATCAACAATCAACAATCAACAATCAACAATCAACAATCAACAATCAACAATCAACAATCAACAATCAACAATCAACAATCAACAATCAACAATCAACAATCAACAATCAACAATCAACAATCAACAATCAACAATCAACAATCAACAATCAACAATCAACAATCAACAATCAACAATCAACAATCAACAATCAACAATCAACAATCAACAATCAACAATCAACAATCAACAATCAACAATCAACAATCAACAATCAACAATCAACAATCAACAATCAACAATCAACAATCAACAATCAACAATCAACAATCAACAATCAACAATCAACAATCAACAATCAACAATCAACAATCAACAATCAACAATCAACAATCAACAATCAACAATCAACAATCAACAATCAACAATCAACAATCAACAATCAACAATCAACAATCAACAATCAACAATCAACAATCAACAATCAACAATCAACAATCAACAATCAACAATCAACAATCAACAATCAACAATCAACAATCAACAATCAACAATCAACAATCAACAATCAACAATCAACAATCAACAATCAACAATCAACAATCAACAATCAACAATCAACAATCAACAATCAACAATCAACAATCAACAATCAACAATCAACAATCAACAATCAACAATCAACAATCAACAATCAACAATCAACAATCAACAATCAACAATCAACAATCAACAATCAACAATCAACAATCAACAATCAACAATCAACAATCAACAATCAACAATCAACAATCAACAATCAACAATCAACAATCAACAATCAACAATCAACAATCAACAATCAACAATCAACAATCAACAATCAACAATCAACAATCAACAATCAACAATCAACAATCAACAATCAACAATCAACAATCAACAATCAACAATCAACAATCAACAATCAACAATCAACAATCAACAATCAACAATCAACAATCAACAATCAACAATCAACAATCAACAATCAACAATCAACAATCAACAATCAACAATCAACAATCAACAATCAACAATCAACAATCAACAATCAACAATCAACAATCAACAATCAACAATCAACAATCAACAATCAACAATCAACAATCAACAATCAACAATCAACAATCAACAATCAACAATCAACAATCAACAATCAACAATCAACAATCAACAATCAACAATCAACAATCAACAATCAACAATCAACAATCAACAATCAACAATCAACAATCAACAATCAACAATCAACAATCAACAATCAACAATCAACAATCAACAATCAACAATCAACAATCAACAATCAACAATCAACAATCAACAATCAACAATCAACAATCAACAATCAACAATCAACAATCAACAATCAACAATCAACAATCAACAATCAACAATCAACAATTCAACCGGTCAACGGTCCACCGGTCAGCGGTCAACGGTCAACGGTCAACGGTCAACCGGTCAACCGGTCAAGCGGTCAATCGGTCAACCGGTCAGCGGTCAACCGGTCAGCGGTCAACGGTCAACCGGTAAACGGTCAACCGATCAATGGTCAACGGTCAACCGGTCAGCGGTCAACGGCCAACGGTCAACGGTCAACCGGTCAACGGTCAACTGGTCAACGGTCAACACTCCACAATCAACAATCAACAATCAACAATCAACACTCGACCATCAACCATCAACCATCAACCATCAACAATCAACGATCAACAATCACGCTTCTCGAATGTGTTTGCTTCGCCGTTACGCTAGAGCTTTCGCATTCCGCAATTCGGAACGGAATGAATCTTTTGTTAAAAGCCAAACGGATTCTTTTCTCCCACTACACACGCGTTTGTTAGATGTTCGCGACCGTTGCGGCGTATGCAATTTTTAGTATATTCGGCGAAAGAACCGTAGGGATATCGATGGTACATTAGGCATGGTTTCCCTTACGCTTTGGAGGTATAGCGCTTTGCATCGCGAAACCATCAGAAAGTTCCATCGTCGAATGCCGCCACAGTCTTATTCGAACGTACCACATTTTCGGCCAAAAAGCTTATCTTTGTAATCGCGTCGAGTGTATCAAAAATAACTGATCAGTCCCGCGTTCCATTACCCATTCTAACTGTCTTTTATACCACACCGCTCTCTATTATACCACTATATCGTGCGCCGCAGGTTACTTAATTTTGGTCGCTCATAGGAGGACTCATAGGAGGCTCGGTGATCCAATTATCGTGGTACACCGCGAACGCTGAAGCACGGATGACGCGACACCCTCCGACCATCCCTTTTCACGTCGAAGGGGAAAACCAGGCTTGCCGCTATCTACGTTGGTAACGATCCTCGAACGTAGAACGGATGATGTCTCGCCATAGGCAGCGAGGATTCCATTCCGCTGACGGATATCAATTCATTTCCTGCGAAAGCTCGCAACTGCCGTATTAAATCGCCGTATCCGAATGTTTGCGAATCTTTCTTCGCCTTTGCTTCGCAATTATTCTCTATGGTCTGCGATCTCTATCGACCTGTTTCTAAGTGTGAATGGAAACTGTCTGTGCGTGTATGTGTGTATGTGTGTGTGTGTGTCTGTATTACGATACCGTTAGGTTGAACGAGATCGTCGTATACAATTTAGATTCATCGCGATACGTGACGATTCGAGAGATTGAAAATGAAGAATCGCGCACGCGAAAGAATTACACTGTCTCCGTATTCGATGCTTCGTATAAGAAGGGACGATATTGTCCGCAATTGCACGATCAATCTCCTCGTTCGCCAATGAAATCGTAGCGTGTACAGGGCGCGGCCGAATAATGCACGTACGAACGAGCATAAGGTGTGCACGATAATAACCCGATGAAAGAGTAAGAAAGAGACGTACAAGAAGATTTTTTCGTCCGAAAAAACCGAGCTTGAGGTTGAATAATTATCAGCCAGGTATAGGTAAGCAATCAGCAGGAAATAATCGTACATGTGAAAACAAATGAAAAATAAGGAATTTAAGGCTTCGTTTTCAAGACGATAGAGTACGATAAATTTTCAAATTTAATTCTCTCGAAAACCAAGCAAACAAAAATACACGTTCCACTCATTCTCGCTCGTTGAACAACCTCTTGCCGATTATTCGCTCTTGTCCAGCGTGGAATCGGTCATGTTCAAGTATAGTTGATAAATTTTCAAATCCGATTTCCTCGGAGAAATTTCATTCTATGTTTTCTTCTTATCTGTGCATAAGTAAACGCCTTACGGCCGCCTGTACATTCCGCCACACTCTCTACACCTGTAACTTCCTACCTTACCGATCTCCTGAAATTGTTCAAACGCATTTTCGCAATGCGATTAGCCCGATCAAGACCTAAAATCCATTAGACGATAGATCGAGACAGCGAATCGCGTAAACTGGAACGCAGAAGCGTAAAATATCTATCTATCAGTCGGTCGCTGAAAACGTAATAATAGTACACTCGCATCTGCTAGTGTGCGTTCGTCGTTAAAAGATTCAAGCTCGTCCGGAATTCTTTGAAAATGACCAGGATATAGAGGAGTGGCGACATTCGCAGGAGAGAGGGTTGCGATTGATTTCCTCGGAGCAATCGGATAAATCGGGCGACGTCGGTGGGCGGAACAGGCCGCGACGTATATTCGATGCGACACACAATACCGCACAGTCGAGCGTATTCTCGATGGAAAATAGAAAGCTCGCTTACAGGCCAAAAGTGAAACGATCTAGAAAACTAGGAGGCACGCGCGATAAGCAGCAAATCGTTGCTACGTGACCATCCCCTTTGCTCTACACGCATCCAACGTTCGAATCGGTCGGGAAAATTATTGTAATCTTCGGCAGCGCTTTCGATACCGGCGTAACCGGCCCGGCCCGGCCCTGTGTCGTCGAACGCTCGATAAAGTAAGGATATTCCACTTGCTATTTATTTTCGGCTCGATGGGCAACAAGAAGAATGCCGCGCGAAGCTTTTTCATTCCCGTAGCTGGCGGGAACGATCGAAAGGTGTACTCGTAGAAAGGTCTTGGTGATGCAAGCTCCTCGTTCCATTGGCAGATAGTAAGAAAAGTTAGAGGATATTTGTATTTAGATGGACGATTTTTACGGATATTTAGCTCAAGAGAAGAAAATGTTTAAAGAGGCGGATGAAACGGGGGTAGCGGAATGAAAGTCAATTTTTGCGGGTGCACGCGTAACTTCGTAGAATTCCGCGCGCGTGTATAGTCGTGGAGTTAACGCCTCTGTTAAATTACGTCGATCTGGACAAATACTTAGCGAGAAACGAATAAATTCTGAAGGTACACGAACGTTGACATATTCCACGGTGACAAGCTTAAACAACGCGACACTTTGTTCTACCGAATAGTTGCACGAGGATACAGTTCTCCTGAGTTGTGCAATTAAGAAAGAACGAAGAGAAACTAGTAACTAGTGTAAGGATCAGAAGGATGTGATTTGTTAGAAAAGGGTTAATTTCATTGCTAAAAACGCCGTCTTCTAGGATCGCGATAAATCTGTAGAAATGTTACTCTTCGCGTATTTAAACGATCATCATCGTACAGACTCGTTAAATAGCAATTTAAATAAGAAGACGAGGAAATGAAATAGAGCAAAAGGAAGAGACACGTGAAACGCGATAATATTGCTGCAACGCGGACCGTATCAGCTCGTGAACGGAAAATATCGAATATCGATTTAACCGAAGGCTCGAAACCTTGGCATTGAATTCACCAGCCTGGCTGCCTCTTTTGCCTTCGCTCTCTATCTCCTCTTTATTTTCCGGTACGCTTTTCATGCGTTCCGCTTTTTCTTCCCTTTTCATACGCGCCATTGTTAGACTAGACTAGACGCTCTGAAACTACTTTTCACCCGGGGGGCTGCAACCTACACGCTCACCGCTTCGCAATATCAGCCTATATTTTGTCGTTACGCCATTGTGGCCCCTGCTGCAACTCACGAAACCCCGGTATCCCTTGTTTTCTTTTCACCTACGCTTCGGCGAAGCTCCGCGGTTCTTCTTAATACCCGGTGTCATTCCGTTGCCTGGTCAGAAGGCTTGGTTCCTGGCTTTTGTCTGCCACAGACGCGATACAGGCGTTTAAACGATCTAAAAATTGGAGACGAAAGGGATAAAGAGATCGCGCGATTCCTAGAGAGATACGACGATGATTAATTACGTCGTGACGATTCCGCACGTCACGGACCACCTGTTCCGATTTTCTCGCAGCGATGTGCCTTTTATGCGCCTCCTATCGTCTCCTCGTTACACGCGTTACGTTCGTCATCGAGAATCGATAAATTCTTCCCAAAAGGGAATCTACGCACGAGATTCTTTCACGCGTAATGGATCACTCGCAGCGTCAAGAACAGAGTAGCATCTCACGGGTATTTCTTGCTCCAAAGAAAGAAACCACGAAGACGGACAAAAAAGAACGCGTTTAGGAAGAACATATTTTTTCAAAATCGCGAACGAAAAGCACCGCTCTTCCATTCTACCTGTACCTTTCTTATTTCCGTAGAATATTCGCAGAGAGGTGAAATCTGTCGCGTTGAAATTCCAGTCTTAGCCGCAATCTAGTCGGTCGGATTTCAGACTCTCGCGACCTTTATCGAGCCACGTATTTCCGATTCTTCGAGTTTCGCAATGTTCGCTCAACGTCGTATCGTTAACGCGCCGAGATTTCGGTCTCGCGATTTTATCTTTTATTTCTTTCCAGCGACTGCCTGTATTTAAAACAAAATTACTGCCAACGTCTGAAGCTTCTTCGCAGAGCGTCTTCGACGATTGCCTTGGCACTTTGCGATGTTACTTGTTACGTCGCTGCCTAATCTTTCTCCGTTTTCATTATTCGCTACCATGTGCCACGTGCTTCCTTTGCTTCGCCACTGCGTGTAAACGCGTTCTACTCTCGACATTCTTTTCCGTCAAGCAACACGTTTCACGTTGCTCGTGCTGCGTGTAGCGCAGTTCAATAATCGAACTAGCTAAGCCAGCAGTCTAAGTAACGTAAGAAGAATACATCTGTGAAATTTCTATTACTCACTGTCGTCTCTAATTATTCGTCTGGCAATCCACCTGTCTCGACGTATCGTTTCTCACTACGAACTGCAAAGGGTTAAGGGGATGTCCCGAATTAGAACGGTCTGAAACAGCGTTTCTTCGTGATTTTTTTTTAGAAGGGAAAGAAGGAAATGAAGTTATTGAATTTTGAGGTATGGTTTTATATATGGTGTAATGAATACAAAGAAATTTGTTTTAAAAGAAATTCAATCGGCTGATTAAACACAGACTGAACAAAACCGAAAAGGGATTAAGTTATTGTATATTTTTCTTCTGGATGAACTAAACAACGGCAGAAAAAAGTGTGAAATAAAAAAAAAGAAAAATAAACTTTAAGGTACTATAACAATTATTTAAATAAACTTTTCCACGAACTTTTTTAGTTCACCCAGAAGAAAAATATATAGTAATTTAATCCCCTTTTGGTTCTTCGTTTCAGTCAAGAATTACGAAATAGATCTTCCTGGCCGATTGAAGACTGCAGCGACAAGACGCCCATGAAATAGGCTTAGAAATCTGTTATAATTTTTCTTTTTTCACTTAAAAAAATTTTTTTTTGTATTCGTTAAACATATATAAAACCATACCTCAAAGTTCAATAACTTCATTTCTTTCTTTCCCTTTAAAAAAAAATCACAAAGAAACGCTGTTTCAGAACATTCTAATTCAGGACACCCCCTTAAAAAACACAGTGGAAATGCGGAGAAACGTATCTCGAACCCGTCACTAAGTAGTAGGATCGTTGGTAAAGTCGACGCCGAATACTCGCGACCTACTTGCTATCCATCAATCCGATACATGGCAGTCGTGCGAAATTTATTCGCAATTGCGAAGGCGGCTGACAGAAGACGAAAACAGGATAAGCTTTTGGGAGAATCCGCGACACAAAAGCGTGGCAGATTACGCGCTGAAAGTTGCAGCGTAGCTTTGGAACAAGGTCCACGAATATACAATAACGAAGTAAAACCTAGTTCGCCAAAGCGTGTTACGTTCTCGCAGCTGAGCTACGCGTCTCGTTACTTCTATCCACGACTACGCTCTGTCGTGTCTTCTCGTCCAAGCGTACGTACAGTCGACAACGAAAATATCGTGGACAAGTTAGCGGCAACCGGCTACCAACGAAGCTTCGCTGAACGCTGCCTTGCCTGTGTCAAAAATGGAAATATATTCGTTTCCACCGTTTGCTAAATGTTAATTCGCGTAGAGGAAAATCCCGTACTAAAACGCTCAACTTTGCGAATTTATTTATGCGAATTTTTGCGAATGGATTTATTAGAGCTTCGCGGGACTTTCGGGTTTACACGCAACTCCTTGCAAATTCTATACGTTTACTTATCGCTATATAAGCTTTGTCAGATTATACTTTGGTAACTTGGTAATTGGCAAGGGAGATTGCACGAAGCGAACTGTAATTCTATTTGGATATTTTCGTAATGAACAAGAGAGAAGAACGAGAGAAAGAGAATTTTGAAGATGTGTTTTATTATTTATCCAGTTGGCTGTTTCTCACGGGTACGCTCGTCACGCGTGAAAAGTAGCTAGAATTTGCTATTTAAATTGCAATTCCAGTGAAAACTAAGATATATCGGTAAATTTTAAGATCTTTCGAATATTTGCAGACCGAGACGAAATAAAACGAACAAATAGAAAGATATAAATAATTATTACGAGATCGTATACAGTCGTTTCCTTCGTTCTCTGCACATTTTAGCTGCACGCTTTTCAAAGAGGTCGCTACAGCTAACTGATCGAGATAATGACAAAACGAAACCTCTAATTTCTTCCGATTTTGCCCAATGGGCTGGATAAGACCCCCATACATGGAGAATGATTAGGTTCCTCCATTCCCTAGCCGATACGGTCTCCGTATGCCCATCTATTACACCGTGTACGTACAGTGTAACCAATCTTCTTGCAAAGAAGCCCGCATCATATTCTTCCCGACGATATAAGCAGATCTACCGTTTGATTTAGTCTCTTTCTTCGCCAACTTTTCCTGTTTTCGGCTGTTGTTCGTCATCCTAAGTTCGACGGTTACTCGTCCTTCTGTCTTTTCCCAATAGTAACGAGCAATTCGTTTTCGTATCGAGGCGATTCCCATTTTACGTGATAACAAATCGATCACGAAACTCTGTCGACGAACGCTCGAATATGACAGAAGAAGACAATTACCGAACAATTAATTATCAGATCATTCCATAAGTAAATTCGGTAAACAGTGATTGGTTTTCGCATACCAGACGAAAGTAAAAAGTTACCTGTCGACGATCCATCGATGATGAATTTTCTCGTACTTTTTGTAATTCGTTAGCCCAGCCTCTGAAACTTCTCGCTTCAGTTTTGTAAAACTCCGATAGCGACGACTTCCGCCGTCCTAAACTGAGCTCTTAGAAGAAAACCACGTTACTTACGGGATGATCGAACGTACAAGTGCGAAATAAGTAAAAGTACGTTGTACAGTTTTGTACAGGTTTCTTCCGCCGTAGAACGTACGAATAAATAAAAAATAAATAAATTAAGTACACGCGAAATTTCGTCGATACTTCTTCCCACCATCTGGCCATTTATTTTTGTCTCCGACTGTAGGTGTATCCGCGCTACGGTTTTTTAGCTTTTTCGCCATTGTTCTGCGTACACACAGGGGAATCCCCGCTTCGTCCCGACGAGCTGTTCCGTGTTTTCTTACGCCTCCGCTTTCTCTCTCGAGCCTCGCCGTGTTATCGACAAATTAAAAGCTCGCAACCTTCCGCCACTCTAGACGACGGAATCAACGCGGAAACGCAAGCTGGATACGATGGTGTGTCGCCAAGAAGCGTAAGGATCGTTGGCAAGATCAAATGATCGTGAAACGTTTAATGCTGCAGCCGAGGGCCACGCCGAAGTCTCGCGCTGCGTGTTCTGTTAATTTCGACGAGCCACGTTATTACCGCGCGATCCTCGCGATGAACACGTACAAAATGTAAGTTTCGTTCTCGATCTCGTAGAGAAAAGTAGGAAAATCCAGCGCACAGCTGAAGAGTCAAACGTCTTCTGGGAACTGCAAACGCTGGGTTAACTGTAATTTCTTGACACCTACATATTCCACGTTTGTTTACTCGTGTATTATTTATTATTACTAATGGCTAGCTAAAGCTAATAATTATAACACGTAGACTGTCACGCGATATTTTTTAGCTTCGCCTATGAGCAACGATATTTCATTTTTGTAAAATGTTACATTAATTACGATCAATCGTTGTACAGCACTTTGTTCGTTTTATACTGTTCCCAGGTATTCGAAATTTGTTGGTTGATCGACTCAATCGTTACGAAATAACGTAAAAAGTCCTGTCATCGATGAATACTGTCGCGAATATCGGTGAATGTAAACGTGTTTGTGATAAATCGAACGCTATGGGCTTTCATAAACGCTTTATGCTCGATGCACCGCTTGAACGAAAACGTATAAATTAAAAATGCCTGTTAAAACATTGACAGCTTACCAAGCTATCAAAATCTGTCGAATCTTTCAAGACTTTCGAGCTTATCGATACTTGCGGTACTTATCGAAACTTTCAAGAGTTAGAATCACGTTCGCAGTGATTCGAATTTTTCCTCGCACCTAAACGATATTCCAAGTGTTTCAGATTCCATCGCTGACTGGATACTCGAGCCTCAGCATGTTCCAGGCGAAAAATCGTCTACGAGAAAGAAAGAAGAGGAAGGGAGACACGGAGAATCGAGGAGCAGCAGAAAAGAACGGAGCCCGCGTCGCCTGGACAAAGAATAAGGGGATTAGTTTTAATTGGAACTAACGCGGCTAGATTCTTGTAAAAATCGTGGATAATATTTGCATTTATCCACGGTAACGATACCCGTTAGAAACTCGCTGCAATTTTTACAATGACTTAAACAATGGCAGTTACTTTTAATTTCACGCGCATTTTCGTTGTCTTCTTTCTTTCTTCTTTCTTCTTTTTTTTATGTGTGTGTAACGGGATCAGAGATTTTTAGGTTTCGTTCGTTTCAAATCTTCTCGTACTTGTCTGGAGCGGTGTTATTATCTGAAAATTATATGTAGCCGAGTAGTAACGTGCAGGAAAAGTAACATGCATAGGAAAAGTGAGGAAATGAACGAAGGGGATGATCGTGTTAGCGTGTTGCGTCTGGGACGTAAGAATGTGGCACGAGACGATGTCAAATTGCGTCTCGTTAAGTTGTATGCGCGAATGCTCGTGTTGTGTTTTAACTACGTCCACGACCAGCGTGAAGAATTAATCCTACGATCGATTAAACGTGGTAGAATTGACAAATAAATATGAAATTATAAAATGAGATAACAAAGAATTCTCTGGATAATTTTGTGATCTATCGTAACTTTATGATCAATTTCTATCTTCTCAAGTGAAAAGATAGACGTAAAATGAAACGAAAATAATTTAACCAATTGACATCAAAGGATTGCACATCTGAGAGCGCGTCTGTGACTTTTCGCTGCAGCATCCGATGCAGAGTAACATCTGACCATCGCGCAACCTCGAACTGCCTTCCTTAGGGAGAGACACCTCGGGACGTGTTCAGAATTCGTCTCTGCCACTTCTCAACTCACGGAATAGATTCTGTTCCTTCTCTGTATTCGAAATTTGTAGCTCGATTCCAGCTACATATTTCGTGAAGTATTGCCGCACTTAAGATTCCCTGGGTCGTTACAATCAATCGCATTACCTATTTAGAATATTATAAATAAAATATCAGTTTGAAGCATAGTGGTAAGTTAAGTATTGTATAAAAGCACAGACTGTTCTATCTACCAAAATTAAGGGACAATTTATTATCCGTCATTAACCCGGAATAAGTGGTGCGTGAAATATGCAAATGCTATTCCACGTGTATTCCGCGTTTATGTTTATTCATAGAGTTCTCAACAGTTCTTACTTTACGAGAGAAAAAAGGGTGAATTACAGATGTACACCGGATACATTTCATTCTCTGTGCCTAGTCCAACAAAAGATCCATTGGGTGACACGTTTCATCATTTGGGAAAAATAAAGACCCTTGTGTAAAAAATTAGAATTTATTCTTATATTCATAATAAATTAAATATTATAATACGTTAATTAATTCTAAGCCAATTCTTTTGCGGTCAACATCTACTGAAAGTACTTTCACCTCTACACGCTGACCTATCGAAACTACCGAATTCTTTAACCATTTCGTTGGTATAAGCCCGTCTCTACCCGCTCCTATATCCACAAACACTCCAAAGTGTGTAATGTTTCGTATCGCACCCGTGACTGTTATCCCCGCGCTCAAATCATTAATACTGAGCAAACTCTTTCGAAAAAGAGGAGTACGAGTCTTTAATCGTATATCCTCGTCCTTCTTCATAGATAAGCCTTTGACTATCACCTCCATAGTCGTCTCGTTAGTATCAAGCTTCCGGGCCAGACCAACGAGCCCTTCGTCAGCACACGATTTTACTTTTTCGATGAACTCCGTAGTTCCGAAATTCTCCAAGTTACAATTGCAATATTTCAAGAAACGTTCGGCTATTTTATACGATTCAGGATGGATCCAAGATTGATCTAATAAGTTATATGTCTGCTTAGACTTCTTAGCAGGCTTGCGTTTCTCAGAATTATCATTCATTGAAGTCTCTGGCAATATCCTAATGAAGCCAGCACATTGTTCGAACACCTTGTTCCCAATTCCTTTCACATCCAGTAATTGTTGCCTATTTTTAAACGGTCCAAATTCGGATCTCCATTCTATAATGTTGTTTGCCCTGGATGCATTCAAACCTGCAACTCTTCTTAAAAGACACTGAGATGCAGTGTTCACATCCACGCCTACAAAGCTCACAACCTCTGAAACAACCTGTAGTCATTTTTATAGTTGTTATTGAATTTGTCAATTAATTACTTCATCTTGAATCTTAAAGCTATTGGATTTTATATTCACCTCGTTTAATGCCGCTAACAATTGCTTCTCTGGTAGATCATGCTGATACATTCCCACACCTAAATGTTTAGGTTCTACTTTTACTAATTCAGCGAGTGGATCTTGTAGACGTCTCGCTATAGAAATAGCAGAGATTAAATTCGTGTCGAGGTCCGGGAACTCGGATTTTGCTTCGGGACCACAGCTGTAAATCGATGCTCCGGCTTCGTCAACTATCGTGTACGAAACCTCGATCGATCCGAATGCATTGGACTTAATTAACTTGTTTAGAAACATTTCAGTTTCTCTACAAGCTGTAGCATTGCCCAACGCTAAAATTGTGGCCTTATATTTCGTCACTAAAGCTACCAAAACATCGGCTGATTCATTGTAAGATTTTTTCCCCTTTGTGTGTGGATAAATTACATCTGTTTCAAGTACATCACCCTGTTCAGAGATTACCGCTAATTTACAACCGTGCGAAAATCCTGGATCTATAGCAAGTATGATCTTTCCTCGTACAGGTGGAGTAAGAAGCAACTGTTTAACGTTAGTTACGAAAACTTCTATAGATGCTGTCTCTGCTTTTTGTTTCATTTCGCTTCTCACTCTACGTACTACTAAGGGTTTTATCAGCTTTGTATAAGCATAGTTAATACTGTCGTTTAATAATTTAGAATGTAATTTAGATGCTGTGATAGCTGCGTTATATTGTTTATAACAGTGTGCTTTAAATCCATTTTCGAAAAAGTCAGGAATGGTCATTTTTACAGTAAGAAATTTTTGCGCTTCCCCACGATTAATAGCCAATATCTGATGAGGTTTAATGTATTTTGTGTTTGCACTAAAGTCATAATACGTTTCATACTTTCTCTGAGCATCCTTTTCTTTACTATCTTCAGATTTACTATTGGTTTTACATTCTGTAATCTGGATTTTTATCGCAGATTTGCTTTGAAGCTCTTTGACTTTATCGAATACAGTTTTATTCTTATTTATAATATCTGCTATAATATGTACAATTCCATCCATAATCTGTTGCTCAGTTTTTAATCCATCTTTAGTGGAATCGATAAAAGAAGATAATGGAGGTAGTGCCTGACCCTGTAACACAAAATCACTTACAGATCCCAAACCTAGCTCTTTTGCTCTTTCTGCTAAAGTTCGCTTAGATGCCGGCTTAAAAAAAGAATATATATGTTCTAAGTCGTCTAAAGATTTGGCAGATACAACAGCAGAATGCATAGCAGGAGACCACTGTCCTAATTTATCAATAGACTTCAATATAGTATTAGCACGTTGTTTGATAACTTTAGCATGATCAAGACTTTCTTTCAGTGCTCTTAGCTTATCTGGCTCCATGCCACCAGTCATATCCCTCCTATATCTTGCAATAAATGGGATTGTATTGTCATTATTAAAAAGCTTTATAACATTTTCTACTATATGTTGTTCAATATTGTTCACTTCGCTAACATAATCTTCAACAGTCCATTCTTTCAATTCTGTAGATTTTAAAGATATATCTTTTAATATTTGTTTAATATTTCCTGCATCAGAATTTTGTAGTTCTTCTTTTTTCATCTTTGCATTTTTATTTTGTGTCTTTTTATTCAAATCTACTGATTCATTTGTGTTATCTATAAGTTCTGTTTTTATTCTTTTTCTTCCAAGTTTTGTTACTATTTGTTTACTATTTTTACTTAATGAAACGGTTCTCTTGGTACTATTTGTAATTGTCTTCCTCTTTTTCTGAGGTGCTTTCGTGGGAACATAATTTTCATCATTTGAAACATCTGCAGGTTCACTCTCAGAATCACTTGAAGAAATAATTATTTTACTTGCTCGAGACACTTGTCGTATGCTCCTTTTCATTGTAGCGTTTTTTACAAGTAAAGTACAAATATCTAAACTACTTAAAAAAATGAAGATTCGTCCATAACCTTCGTTAATTATAAATTAAAAAATTCTAGGTTAATTATTAAATGTACAAAACATATTTATACACATATATGTCATATAATTTCTTTTAATCTCTTACTTAACTACGAATAAGATTGTCATAAAAAACTAGAAAATTGCTGTAACTCTACTTAATAATCATAATAATCAATAGAATTTTCCGAACAAGTTCAAGTACATCTTCCGACTAACCTTTGAAAATGTGCCTTAAGTTAAGGCGCTTGACGAGTTCGTGTAATCGGAAAATTCTCAATATTTTTCGAGATTATACAAAAATTACGGATGAGATTATGAAATTATAATGAATAACTTTTGTAATTTTTCAATTATTATATTTCATACAGATTTAGTATAAGATTTCTTCATATATTTCAGGTGATTTTGCTTTACATACGTAGCTAAAATCTTCATATTTATAAAAATTTGATAATTATTTTTTTTTTAAGGTACTTTACTTAATAATGATTTGTCTCAAAGGACGATTTACGCTTCTGTAATATTAAAAACATAGGAATTAAAATAAACATAATAATGTGCAATAATGCCGGAATACAGCTACGTATTTTGATATTGTAAATTTTTATACGATTCAAATATATAAACAATATATTATGGCAGAAAAATTTCGATCGTTCATCAAAGTATTAAACAACGAAATAAATAAACATCAACTGTTTAATGCAACTACAAGAATTAGTAGCGTCACTGGAAGGGCACAAGAAAAGTTGAACAATATACAAAGTGCAGTTGCTGCAAAGTATGATGTTCTTGCAAAGGTATTACATTTCATCTATTCATCAATAAATATAAAAAATTATAATGTACGTATGTTTAAATATAAATCATTTAAATTTATTTACTCCAGCAAATCAGTAATGATTTAACAATAATTCAAAATGTAAATGGACCACAATTAGCACCAAGTCCATTACCAAAGAAAGTTGTAAAATGGTGGCAATGGTATCAACAAATAACAGGTTTGGACAAGGTTGAAATAGCCAAACAACAAGTGATCTTTGCGCAAGACAAGTTGTTCAAATGTCAAGATGAGAGGAGACAATTGAATCGTGAAGCAATGTTAATAAATGATAAATTAAAGGAAGTATATTCAGAACTTATTCAAATTAAGAGGGATGATCCAAAGTATGTACAATTGACAATAGTGGAAAACAAAAATCTTCAAGATCAAACAAAGATTATGACGGAGCTTAATTTGTTAGAGAAAGAGGAAAAAGAACATTTCACATTATTAGCAACAGCTATTAAAGAATATCATGATAGTCAAACAATGAATGCTCAAAAGCATAAATACTTATCTATTGTTGCATCTGCTCTATTAGCAATCATATCATTGGTAGCTTCGATAATATATAACAATATAAGGGTAGCAAATATTCAAAACATTCTATCTGAAGCACAAGAAAAGAATGAAAATGTGCTCAGAAATAGTTTTCTATCATTAGAAAATAGTTTAAATACAATTCGTAAAACAATAGAAAAAAATAGTGAACCAAAAGTAGTCACGGTTAATGAAGAATTAGATAATAGTAATATTACAGAATTGCAAAGAGCTTGTGTTGTATTTGGGGCATGTATTGTTGGCATATATATACTGAGATCGGTAATTGGTTAAAGGTTACTTTTCAATTCATAGTAATAAGTTTATTTTAAATAATTTTTTAGTAACAGAGATTTATTCGTTTATCAATGTTTTATAAATAAATGTATAATACATGTATATAATTATATAATGAAATAAAAAATACATTAATATATGCATTTAATTTGATATATTGTATGACGTTTTGTAGTATTTTGTTATCATGTTATTTAGTTGCATTGTTTTTTGTATAAGAAACCAAGGCTATACTTTTCTCAGAAAAATACACATATATATTTGATAAACTGAGCAAATACAATGTGATATTTTTATATGGACAATCGTTTAACTAATTTTTATCTGCAATAAATGATTTCATTAAAAATAAAATGAAATTGTTATGTGTCAAATATTAAGCAATTTAAATTTTAATTATCTGAATTATTTTATGTATTCCAGGATTTCCATTCCATACCATCTGGTAGCTTTACTTCAACTTTTCCTTTGCTCACTTCTGACCAATTTGTGCTTAACACTGTACCACCAGACTCTTGCTATATATGTAGAAATATTACAGTGTTAAGATCAATACAACATATTTGTCAAACGCTTTTTGAAAAGAAATACTCACAAAAGATTTATTCATTGCACGTCTAACTTCATCAGATCCACTACCATATATCTGTTGGAATAAAGCATAGAGAGCAGCTTCTCCTATAGGCTTCTCTTCTGCTTCTTGTTTCTCAATCTCTTTCTCTACTTTATTCCAATCCCGTGTCTTTTTGGTAGTTCCAGGATTCTCTGGTGGTTGATTTCCAGCATGCAAAATTTCTTAAAAAATTTAAGTCATTTTAATATGACAATTCAAAGCAGGTTCTGTTTACATATAATATTTGGATCTTTGGTTTACCTTGAGGTATGGGTTGTACTGTATTTTGTGCAACAGGATTTCCTTCCAAAGCAGACCATGTAATTCCATCTTGTTTTTTCAATTTAATTTCTATTTTAGATGGATCAACTTTGTATGTGCATTGATCTGGTATTATTGCATGAGCTAAATCTAACTCCAAGCTATATTCATTGCCTGATGGTAACTGGGCAGACACACTCAACTAAGACCAAACAAAGAATAAAATATACAACTGATATTCAACAAAACGATAACTATTTTCACGTAAATATAACCGACAAAAATGCAAAATGCACTAGTTGAAAAAACATTATATACATCTTACACTTTCACAAATGTAATAATTACCGTATTCTTCTCATAAACAACTTTGACATTTTGTGCACTTTTCGCAAGAATCGGAACTATAACATGACTTTCTGTTTGATACCAATCGTGCCTTATTTTTGGAACTGGCATCTGTAAATGTTAAAAATTTTTATGTTACGTGTACAGTATTGATGTATTAACCACATTTCTTACTTCATCATTATTCACTGCTGTTGGAGTTTCTTCGTTACCCATTAGATCGATTCTTCTCTAAAATATCAAAGACAGACCATTAAGAAATTTAACACAACATTCACATATATCGTACTTCTCGAAAGTTCATATGAATACTATAGACAAGGAACATAATACAAAAGAGATGCTAATCATAAAAGAGAGCAAACTATAAGGTGTACCATCTTATCGGTTTAGAAAAATCGGAAAAAGATTTTGTTGTATCTGTTTTAGATTTTATATGTATAGTAATAAATAGACTGTAGATTTTTATGCAAATTCATATTTTTGAGAATATAATGAAAGAAATAGAATTTCGGTAAAGTGATTCTGTAATTTGATTGATATGGTTGTGTTCTAAAATAAGTTTATTTGGATCCATGGATCTCTTAGAAATTAAGTCAAAATGGTTGAACTTCCTGTGAGATAAATGAAAAGAAGCCAACTTCCGGCGGCGCTTCAATGTTTTTATTAGTGTTACAAAATTTAATGTACACAAATGTGAGGTTAAAAATCATAAATAAAAATTAAAGTTAAACAGTGATTGATAAAAATGAAAGAACCGTTCAAGGCGATTATTGATGATGTAATTATAGAACCATCCAAAGTTCAGCCAATCATTGGTAATTGCACTTTTATTCATTAAAAAGTATTTCGATATTTGAAACAACTCGTGTGTAAATTATTTTTTGAAAAATAATCGAATCGTGAAATTATACTACTCTTATAATCGTAATTGCCATTTGTTTTCATCGATTTAGTTCTAAATTACAAGTGATAAACAACTTGTTCGATTTGTCAATTTATAATTCATATATTACATGTATTCATTTTGAGAAAAACCTTTATAATTTTTTATAGTTAATTTTCAAAATGGAGAGCTCAAGGATGAGGAAGCCAAAAAAATGTCGTGTGGATTATTTTACGATCAAAACAAGAAGAAGACGATGCTGGCTATGTCAAATGGACAGATTGTTTATAGAGGCTATAAACCAGATACGAGCCAAGATTTGATGCGTAGTATGCTTGTTCTTCGTAACAGAAGGACAGGGAAGGTAAGATTGGTTCAGGTTGAACGTTGGCAAGTGACTCCAGTTTTGGAAAAACCTGCAGTAGAAGAAAATAAGGGTGCAGAAGATGAAAAGATCGCTAAGTTGAACAAACAGTTTGGTTCAAAGAAAGTGAAAAGGAGGATAGAGCAGTACGAAAGATTAAAAGTGAATGTAGAATCTGTTAAAGAACAACTTGAACAAACTGTATCTAGTAAGGAATTGTCTTTGCAAATGTTTTATGATATACGCATAATCTCGTGCTAATTTTGCTAAGAATAAAGTTAAAATTTATTTTCATCACAGATGTTGAAATTGACAGAATGGACTTGTCAATACAATTGCCAGATAATGAGTATATTACAAATACCACTTTACCAGAGTGTAATAGAGATGCAACTAGTGTAAATGATGTATATAATATTTTTGATATTGTACCAAAAAGTAAATTGGAATCTTTGTACGATAGTGTTACAGAAATTTTAAATGGCAATTCTAATAATAAACAAGAGTATGTTTATTTCGAAAAATTACTATCTTTCTTTATTATTGTATTGTATACTAATATATACATTTATTGTTATTATATGTCTTATTATTTATTATTATTAATTATTATTTATTATTATTTATTTATTATATTATTTGTCTTATTATATACTAATATATACTAATATATACATTATTTTTCAGAAATTCAAAATTTTTCACTCGGACATTATATCATGTGAAATCTGATCCAGATAATCTTAAAAAGGCTGCGCTGTTGATTTATGTTCAATCAGTTGCAGCCTGGTTAAATATGCCAATCAAGGATGCTAAAAAACGTGGTATTGAAGTTTGTTCAGCTTCTCAAGAAATTAATTCGCATATAATAGACACGTACAGTGTTCAGAGCAAACATGGGAGGTATGTGCAACAGACATATAATAATCACATAACAAAAATGTTTAGTAATTCAATCATTAATTTTTAATATTTTATAGAATGAGGCCAACCAGTGTAAAAGATAAGGGAGTAATACATTGTATGATCTTAGCACTGATAATTAACAACTTTACATTAGATTTGGAATTATTTGCAACCATATTCAGTCATCGTATAGGTCTAAAAAAAATGACAGACCTTGCTAGAATTGTTGGTGCTTTACCTAACAAAGAGAACAAGAAACTTATTACTCTAAAAGTTCCATTGCCAGCAGCAGTGTCTGTTGTAAAAAAGGGAAAAAGGAAATAGTTATACACGGGTACAAATTTTCTATAGCTATTTTATAAATGGATTAAATTTCATATTTGTTAACTTTGTATAAATCGGAACCGAATTTATATTTAATTGAATAAACATTCGTTTATTATAGTTCGACCATTCTTACTATTTTAATGCTTCAAACTTTCCATGTTACAGCTTTTCCACTCTTCCAAAATATTTCCATAACTCCTGCAAAAATACGAATTCCAATGTCAATAATCAACATGAATTACCAAAATTCGAAAAAAGAATGCAGATCAATAATTTTAGCGATCAAATGACGAACGGCGTAAAAAGCAAGAAAGTTCCTAAGTTGAAAAAGGAGGATGAAGAAAGATGTAGAAAGATAATTACATTCGAATAAACGATAGGCATTTTAGAGAAGAAGGAAGTAGAGGAAGGATTTAAATTGATGATTAAACGATTTTGATATGATCCTAGAAGATCTAGCTTGCATTAACGGAGGGTAAGGTCGAAGAAACTGGCACGTTGGCCGGCCCTGAGCAACTCCCAGTAATGTGGGTCGTCGTCTAACTGTTCCACGTACCGTTCCGTCGACTCTGTGCCGTCCATTAGTCAGATTCAACTACTCCTTCTCTTTCTTACTTCCACCACCCGATAGCCGTACACACACGGTGGAGCATCTCACCTCTTCTCTTCCTTCCTCATTTTATCGACACCTACCACGTACCGAGGAATCTTTCTACAATCGATACACACTGAGAAAACCTTAGAAAGTTTGTCCCTGTTCTACCGAGCGTGTTACATTTTTTGATGAAAACAAGAATCGGATTTTTTGTTCCGTATGTAGCATCAACATTGGTGCATCTTTGACCTATATGTTATTTAGATATGATAAACTACATAAAATTATTTTTAAGAAAATGAATTATAATTTTATATAAAATAAATCATAGTGCATCTTTAAAAAATTAATTTTAGTAGCTACTCAGTAATTATTATTATTAGAATATTATTAGAATTTCATGAAGTTTATAAACAAATACCAAAACAACAACAAAAACGCAAGAATCATACATCAGAATTTTAAAAAAGGGTAATCTAATAAAATATGAAAGGTTTATGATAATATTTCTGAAAATCGAAATCACTTCAATTCAATGATCTTTATATTTGGTGATACTTTCATTCCGACAGGAGAATCTTCCGGGATTATCTTTTTCCTTCTCTGGACTTTCGTCTTGCTCTTGTACAACATTTTGCCCACGTTCCTCTGAAGTTCCACCTCTTCGCCTTACCGCCACTACTTCAGCCGTCTTCCTGCTATCACCTGGTTGCCGAGGTACCTCAGTCGACGTTTGACCCTCTACCAGGGCTGCAAGTTTTCATGGTTTCGTCGCACGTTCTATTCACCTTCGTCGTGTCCGCGTTTTACGATTGCTTTTCTTGTGACCAAAAGACCGAGAGTGACAGGTTCAACGGTAATTAGAATTGAAGTACATGGAGTTTTAAGTGCTTAAAAATACTGAAGGTCGTTCTGAGACCACTGGGGTGCATCTGCATTCATCTCATCATTGCATCCAGGTATTTTTTTCTATGATGTATTGCTTTCCTTTTAACTACAAAAATTCATTAATAGAAATTATACTTAAAAAGAAAAAGAATACTTTTTGTGCTGAATATTTTTCTATTGTTTTACCTTTGTTATCTTTTTATTTTAAAACTAGTTTCTTTTTTAAAATATGTTTATTTAATTAATGCTTCTTGTAACAGATAAATTGTATAATCAAGTAATGAAAAATTGCAATAATGCAATTATTGTTGAACAATAATATTTAATTTTTCTTAATGAAACTACAAGTTTTTCTACAGATTATTCATTAAATTAAAAAAACAATTAAATTAAGTTATTAAATTAAGTAGATGAAAACGGAGTATTATAATATTTCGTTACAAATTTCACGTATCCAGCGTACAATTAGAATATATATATATATATATTCTGTAATCATGATACCGTTATAATTAGGCCGAGTTTACGCTGTATTAAACGTTCCATGGAGGAGCATAAATGCACGTGATAAGAACCACGTTGAAACGCGTTAAAAATTGAGTTTGAAACCGGTTACTGTCATTGCGTTTGCAAACGATTCGTTTAAAAACGAAGAAAACCTCGACTACACGATGATCTATTTATAATGTTGTCTTCCGTACGTATAATTCAATTGATGATCAAGGTATAATTAAGTAAGATTAAATTAAATGAAGATTAAATTAATAAAAGAAAAAATGAAAGATTCATTAATGATAAGAAGAGAAAAACAGTAAAGGTAATAAAGAAAATCCTGTATTGTTGAAGACTTCGTTATGGCCTTAACAGCCGTGTCAAACAAGATCATACGAGATGAAAAAGAAAAGTTGGGAACAAATTTTTTATCAAATATTTTATTATCTTTTCAATCGAAAACTTATGATAACAATAATAATATTCACATACACAAAACAAAAGAAGATGATTACAAGAAATATATAAAAATTAAGGAGTCCATATAAATAGGTGAAAACATAGAAGTTCATATAAATCATCTAGAAAACAAGCTAAATTTAAGGAGAAATTCTTAAATAAAAAAATAATGATACAACTATGATAAAAGTTCTAATTGTTAAGATAAGAATAGATTTTCGGTTTTTATGTATTTATGAGAGTGTATAGAATAATATAATATACAAAAATATATAAAATACCCAAAGTATAGTACTTACTATAACATTTAATAAGTAAAACAGTTACCAACATCTAAATTTCATCTTTACAATTATATATATATATATATATGAATTTGCATAGATATCGGCAGTCCGCTGATACAAATGTGCCTACAATCCTGCAATATACCGTGAACAGAAAAAGGGTCAACAAAAAAGTCTTTACTAAAATAATTGATCGGAGACCATTGAACGAAGTCAATAATCACATTCATCGAGATCACAATGAACCATTGATAGAAGTACGATAAAGGAGAAAGAGGTCGAGGAGGAATGGCAACGATGAATATTATTACGGTTCCCTCCGGTGTCGTTGCTCATGGAAAAGCTGATGATTCACGAACCTGATGTAGCCGAAACAACTCTGAGGACTGAAACCCCAAAAACAAGCCGGTTAAAGTGGGTCATCCCGATGAACAGTACACACGTTTCTGTTTCGTGTACCAGTCACCGAGTTAGGAGGCGGTCACGGTCACGAACAAGCTAAAGACGAATATTATGACCACCGAGAGACCTTGGACGATGATCTCACAGGCAACAATAGATTGTTTCAGGTTGTGTTACGATCTATCAACTAGGTGGCGATCAATCAGGTTGCAACTGTTCGGCGAGGTCGCGAACCTTGAACGATATTAACGTTTAAGACGAAGGTAGATTAAAGATGTCTATTAAGCTTATGTTTAGTAGGTTTATTTGAACTTTTTGGTACAAACGAAAGAGCATGAACTGTAAATAACGGAGTTTAAACTTAGGCGAATGCGTGATAAATCTGTTGTCTCTTAAAGTGCCTGGTGCTTATGTTCTGTCAGTCTAGGGGATGTGTTTTAGTCAACGTTTCCTATGACGTGGAAATCTGTTTCTGTCCAATCCTGTAACTGCCTGGCTGTCATGGACGTCCATGATATCAGCATA
Organism: Bombus impatiens; assembly: GCF_000188095.3. Taxonomy (NCBI): domain Eukaryota; kingdom Metazoa; phylum Arthropoda; class Insecta; order Hymenoptera; family Apidae; genus Bombus; species Bombus impatiens. Next base: position 1,350,674 of record NT_177694.1, on the reverse strand, counting down.
CATGGTCGAGGGTGCGTAGCGTAACGTCCAGTTGATGCCATCGTCCTTTGCCTATTGTCGAGTTTTATCGGGTGTCGAGGTTTATGCCACGTCTTTTAGTGTTGAGAAGACCCGTCGAGTGCTTAGGATGCCAATTAACCTCTCGACGCGGTCCCAGTTGTAAACCTTATAATATGTAGCGTGGCAAATTCCGATTTCCCCCAAAATAGCAGATGTGCCATCTATACTGCAAACTGAGGACCACCTCAAAACCCTGAACAGATTGTTAAACCTATTGGAGTTCCATGCTTTTATCTACCCACATTAATAAAGATGACGGTTCATTTGCTTCCGACTCTTCCTGCTCTACTTTATTAACACCACAAAGTAATTCTAATTATAAAAGAATATTATTTAATCTCTTTCATGCCGATGCTTCTTAAAGGGTTTGTAAGTTTTAATTATAGTTTATTCCTTAGAAAATGGAATTTTATAATGGAGACTTATAATTTTTTATGATTGATCAATTTATGGTTCATGAGAAGATTTATAACAGGGATGGTACAAAAATAGAAGTACGGTGAAAATAATATATGGAGTATCTAGGAAATGACAAAAAGTGATTTTTAATCACTTTCAGTATTTCCTTACAAATTTAAGTTTTCTATAGAAGATTGTCACTGAAGTAGAGAAAAGAAGATATGTTATTTAATTCCAAAGAAGTGCCATAATTTTCATCAGTAATCTGTCGTTTAATAAATCTACAAATAAAAAAATAATTAAGTAAAAAATACAAGAACAAATGATAAAGTAAAAATATTTAATCATCGTATTATAATTAATATTGATACTACTATAAAATATTTAGTCACAAATGTTCTTCAAAAAAGATGTTCCTGATGGGTCGGCGGATGTTCCTCGAGGCACCAGTTCCGTTTCGTCTGTGACAACGAAAGCTTGCTCGAAAGTGCGAGTAACAAAATGCTAATGCCAAATACAGCAATCGAGATTGTGGCACAACCTCGACAAAAGCTGCTGGAATGCTACGGGAAGAGCACGAGAAAGAGGAAAAGAGAGAGAGGACGAGAGAACCCGTTACGCGTAGGAACGCGATTCCGCTTGATGAAAGATGTAGCAACCTGTTCCTGTTTATCATTCTATTGTGCTGATGATTTTCTTCGCGGTCAGAGGATCCGTTAATTAGTGGCCAGTATCTCAATGTATCGTCGACGATAAACGACTTTGATTTTCATTTTGCAAATAATTCCTGGCAGTATCGTCCTAAATTTCCGGGTCTGACTCGTGGACCCTTCCTTGACGATTACTGTAAATTACAAATTATTATCAATCGCTCTGAAGTGAATTATCGAATTATTTAATTAAAAATACGTCACGTAGATGCAAGAAGAAAAGTTGAATTTCTTTCTGGCAATTGTGAGAATGATTCGTATTTCGAGATTTTAAATGGATTAAAATTTATCACCTAATGAAAAAGAAATAATTCTAAGTTGAAGATTGTAGATGTAGGTATATGCAACTGAACGGTTAATTAATTAATTTGCATTTGTTCGCATTGTTCTTGTTTGGCGAAGGTGATGCAGACATCGGTGACGCGTTTACAGTAATTTCGGTGATGGTATGACGCGACAAATCCGGTGGGCGTATCATGAACTGTACGTGTATCCCGCATGCACGTTTCACTACCGTGTCCAGATATATTAAATGTAGGACACAAGGGACGGAACTGTTTTCCGGCCTTTTACCTTACCATCCGTCATACTGACAGTTCAGAAAACTAGCAAGCATCGTGGATAATTCGAAGTTTCATAAATATGTATAATAATGAAGTACTAGAAAAACAGAAACCGAGCATGTCTTTAAACGCTTACAACATTCATTTCTCTAATTTGTATAAGAAAATGTAGAATTTCAATTTACGTAATTGGATCTTTAGAAATACTATGTATAGAATATGAAGTCTAATTTGATGCTCTAACTTTCTACAAGTATAATGATATTTTCATTAATAATAGCCATAAGACTGCTATAAATAAGAATCGTAGAGCCATAATATATAAATACGTGTATTATATTAATAAATACTATATGTAAATACTAAATATAAATAAGAGAAGCAAGCCGTGACCAACTTTTACCTATCGCACGTATTCTATAATTAAAGTTAATAAAAATGTATAAAAAAATATTTTCACATAGAACTAAAATCCTTTATTTTATTACCAATGTGACACGCTTTCAGATATGCGAAGAACAATGCGATTCGATCCATGGATACTAATGGTCACATTGGCCTGCGTGACGGGCACCTTGTCGGAGTATTTGATGGGAGGCCATATGGACAACAGTCCGCCAAAGTCCTTACTGGAGGAGATGGAATCTTCTCCGAGTTTGGCAAGGACGGCGCAGCTGGATGACCTTGACCTGGATCTTGATGCAGAGGAGAGCACCGCTGCGCTGTCGATGTCGGACGACGAAGAAGCGCCGCGTTATCATCTTCCGTATCCTTTCGCCTTCAACGGTGGCAGACCGTTTTCGCTCGAGAAGGATCCTATCACCGGTAAAATTGACTTCGAGAAGGCGCCGCCAGTCAAAGCCCTCAACTTCAGCACTCGTTATCAAGAAAACGTAAACGAAGACGAAAAGGTGAACAACAAGGACTCAGCGAAGGAGAATGAATCTTATTTAACGAAAAAGAAGATCGAAAACAACAAAGAGACCGATGATGTTAGTCCAAACGAGATTAATCCTTATTCGCCTAATTTTCATGATTTTCTTAATCTTCCTGTTCATTATTCTTCCGACAAGTATGGCAAGGACAAATATCCATTGATATCAAGTTCCTATGCGAATACAAAAGTTCAGAGTGGATCAAATAGTTATAGTACTTATAATCACAAGCCTTATCATGGAGAAACTGTAATGTATTATCCTACCAGAAAACCGTATATGCCTAAGACAACTTCGACTACAACAATGAGAACGACTCCTAAACCAACCCCGTCGACTACATCCAGAGCTATCACCACTTCTACGACTTCTAGACCCACGACAACTTCGACGACGACGACGACGACGATGACGACGACTAGTACTACTACTTCTACTACGACACCTAGTCCTCCACCATCTACTACTGTTTCCACTTCGACGAAAGCACCTGTCGTAACAACCTGGAAGCCTCCTGCCTCCACTCCCAAACGATTTACCGATCATCTGGACGATTACGATGATATTCTTCCAATAGAGAAGCTTCAATCCTCTGTGTACAGTAATGGTCATCAAGGACCAAATAATATAGTGCAGCACAATCGAGATTCTCAGACGATGCCTCCTATAAACCACGAAGAGTATATAGATAGTTACGAGGATTATGAAATTGGAGATGGAGAAGATGCGAAGGATTATGTCTCGATGAAAGAGACGACCAATGAAATTGTAAAAGCTAGTACAGTGCCTAGCACAACGTCGACTGTTCATAATATAACCACAGCTGTTGGAACTCCAGAGACCACTCCCGTAACCACTACGACAACAAGTACGCCAGTTCCATCATCGTCTGCAATATATTCTTCACCAGTGTCTCAAGAAAGTATCTTCCACAGTAACTCGCTACCGTTCCAAGCTCTTCCTTCGCGTCTAGTAACATCTATGCCCTTGGACAACGAACACAGAATGCCACCAGCGTTTGAAAAAGATAATCGAAAACATGGTATTGCGGATAATATTATCATGAACCAGGGATATCGTCCAAACGCAGTTATTAATCAGAGACCAACTGGATTAGGTGGAGGAATTCTGGTAGAGAGCACTAGCAATATAGTGATACCACCTGATCAGGATACAGTATCCTTTGTCCTTGGTAACAGACAGAACGTCGAAGGTGGATATTATTCACTAGGCACTGCAATTGGAGAGAATCCTTATGGCAGTTCCACTGGAATTGATGCTTCTTTCCGACCTTTATATGGTGTTTCACCAGACAAAAGTAATTACGATCCACAATCAGATTACCGAGGAACAATTGGCCTGCCTTCAGTATCCGTACTGGAGAATAATCCTGCTTATGCTGCTCAAACATGGAGACAACCTAATCCTACTGGAACTCAGAAGCTGGCAAACGAGATAGAACCTTCTAGAACACAGAATTCATTCGTAAAAGGCACAGTGCTTATGGAACAGCCAGAAGATAAGAAGGATGATAAGGACGTTAACTACGTGGTCTTTCCTAAAGATGAACCTAAACAACCAGTTGAGGAACACATCGTTGTTATAAACGAAGCTGATGGCACTGTGCATGAAATAACACCTTCTTCCACAACGTTGAAACCTGTAAGAGTGGATCCTCCAGTTTTAAATGAAGATCACCTGCCACAACTTTCGGAGAACTTGACTCCGCCGGCTGAACGACCAAAGTCGCCACCACAGTTCTATTATCATTATCATCACGGAGGTACGATAAGACCGGATCATCCAAGACCTCAAAGATTGCCTTTACCACCTCGTGGGAAACAACCACCGTCTCCTCCCCTTCCACCACCACCTCCTCCTTCAGAACCTATGGGAATAAGAAGACGTCCTTATCCTCCCGATTCTACTTTGCCAAACATTCTACCACAATTCCGTCCAAATGCTAAAACGTCTCATGGACACCGTGGATCAGAGGCGATTGGAACGATTCCAGCTGGTCAAGGCTATCCCACCAGAGTGAGACAGCCTGTTCAGTCTCATCCTCCAACCAGAAGACCTCTACCACCTCCACCTCCATCTTATCTTCAGAGATTAAACCCTCCTCCTCCTCCAATTCATGCCGTTAGGCTTGCTGGCGCAGCTTCCGCGAAGGCTGAGAACATAGTGCCTCCTCGAGACGTGGAGTCCACGGTCAAGAGGTTTCGCCTTCCATCGATACCAGCCACCTCCAGAGGGGAGGACGATGTTAAACTAGCGCACCGTGTGCCCAATCAGAAATTGCGGTTGGAAGAGGAAGAACGGGCAGAACGTTACTCGGAGGAACCGCCTCAGGTGCCGCCAAGACCTCCCTTATTTCCTAAACGAAGAACTGCTGATCCGCCACACGTAGCTACTCTTCAGATGATCCAACAACATGGCGAATTCGCGGAGGATATTACAGAAGCAAATTTGTCCTCTATGGATGAAAATACAAATGACGAGTCAGATAGAATAGTAACTGAGCAGAATGCAGATAGAAGAAAGTTTGACAGCCATGAACCAATAGCTGAGCCACCGGTTTACGTAGTCTATCCTGTGAATACTGCTGTGAATATTCATCCTGACGATTCTAGAGAGAAAGATGAGAGCGTAGTTGTTGGAACGAGAGGACCACATAGACCCCTTCCTCCAGAAACATTGCTTCAGGATAATGAGGATCAAGAAATGGATGAAGAGCCAAGACCTTCTGTTCATAACGTCTTTAATGGACGGCCACTTGCCTCAGACTTTCCGTATCCTCTGGAACGTCCTGACCCTTCCATTCTTGTCAATGGAATGAGAGAAACGCCATTATTGGTGCCCAGCGATCAGCGACAAGAAGAAGATTCTATACAAGAAAATACAGAAGAGAAGGACGAAAAAGATTCCAGCGTGAACGTTATACCATACTTACAGGATTTCGTACCTTTCCCAGCAAGGAAGAATGAGGTTATCTCAGCTACCCTTCATCGTTTGCCAGCCTTGCCATCTTCTACGCCAATTGCTTATGTTTATACTCCAACAGCTCAAGCTTCTCATCGTTTAGACATAGATATGCGTGATGAGGACAAATCTAAAACTGAAAATAGTGATCAGAAGCCCATTCTGTTGCCTTCACAGCAACCCTCTAGTTCCTCCAGCTCTGCGCCGTCTCCACAGAACTTCATGGCGCCGTTTGTAGCAAGTATCAGTGCAGAAACACCTTCAAAGAACGGCTGGAGCGTTGTCGTGGTTGAACCTACCATTAGTAGAAAATCGGATGACGATTCTTCCGAGACCACTTCGAATGCAGAAGAGTCTCAGACAGAAAAAACTGAATTCGATGCTGAGAACTTCAAACCACAGCTCTTCGGCGGATTCAAACCGATTTACGAATTTCCTACGCAGAACGAAGACCGATCAGAGCGTAAAGAATCCAGCGAGTTGGAAACAGAAGTGAGCACGCATTTTCAAGAGTCTGCCAATTCGACAGTTTGATGAAAGCATATGTTTATCGTGTAGAAATATTAATTGAGCGAAAATAAGCTTCGTTTCGAGTATTTCGTTAATTACTATTACGCTCCTCTTGGCATTGCTGTCTTTCTCCAGAATGAAAGATTCGGACCAATCTTAGTTGAGTTATTGGAGTAATGCTGATTGGAACACTTGCTTTGAAAAGGGAACTAAAGATCTCGAAACTATGTGCACTGGTGACTGGGACAATTCATTGTCTTCATGGGGAGTTAAACTATACAAGTCTGAATATTCACATGATCTTTGATAATTTTGGATCATTGAATTCGATGAGAAGGGTTGGATGCAATGGGGTGCAAGCGATACAGTCAGAGTTAAATACTAACAGTTTAGTAACAATCTTAACTACTTCATGTAATGCAACATGTTAGAAACCATCTTGTAGTAAAGAACAAAATTTTATTATATGTATTTGCACCGCTTTGCATGTAATCCTCTTGATTACAATGACTACAAGGAATCATCTACAATATTTATTTTATTAAGAAATTACTATATTTATATTAATTTATCTATTTTATTTATAGACTATATAGTAATTTTATAAAATTCTATTGTGTTAAATTGTAGAAACCATCATATTTTGTACATCTACTTCATACATTATCATAGTCAGTCTGAATCTATCTAACGAGTCAATCTGAAGAATGTATACTACATTACTTATTTTCTACTTTCTCATTGATGATCGCAATTATATACTAAGCAATTAATATAATAAATTATTCCTAAATTATTTATTGCATACTTCGTTTATTTATATTAATGCCCTCCTAAATGCTTCATACTTTGTACAATGTGTTTAATACAAAAAACAAATGCTCTCTGGCTATATACTATCAATTTTACAATAACAATAATACTGTGGCGCTTCAAACAAATATAAATTATTAATTTCTAAGGAAGACTAAGAATTGACATGATCGGATGAACTTTATACAACATGGAAAGCAATATAAGTACTCGCTTTCTTATAAACTAATATCAGAATATCAATTCCATTGCAAAGAATGTATATATCATAAACTTTCTTAAAATACAATAAAATAAATATACAATAAAATATTAATTGTTTTGTGCCCTTATTGATCACTTATAATTACCAAACTACAATTACCAATTACATTAAGGCAAGAATTTGTTTTCTTATAATTAATGATATAGAAAATCTAGTCAGCAATAACAATTTTTAGTTTATGTCATAGTCATTTACTTCTAAATATAAGTAATGTAATCCTTTTATCGATTACCAAAGAGTCGTAAATCCAACTTTAGCACAACGATGCCTTTTTCGACTTCATGTAACTGAATACGTTTCTGTATTGGCCCACACGAATCTCTACTATCTCTCATTATGTCAGCAACTCTTATTTCTGCTCGGCCGAGAAATTCTGTGATAATATTTAAAATATTTTGTTACTCTGAAATTCTTTTAGTTATGTTTATATTAGAAGTATAGAATTAATTTTACCATCTGGACTATAATAGCCTTTATCGAAGACCGTGATACATAAAGTATCCTCAAGTAAATCCTTTACTTGAAACTGCATTGATGTATCCCATAAAGGGCAATCAGTTCCTGATATGACACCCGTTCTCTCTTCCTGTGAGCCCATACTCACTTTACAAAACGTATTGCACTTTCCTATAAAGTTCGATATCTTATTATAATTGTTATAACATTAAAAAATTGAATTTTATGTAGGATAGATTATAGTGCTCATACTATTAATAAAGCATAAATTGCAAGTGTAAATTGCAGTTGCGTAGTTTTTGCAGCTAAGATGTAAGATAATAATATTATTAAGTTTAATGTTACTAAATAGCTAGATACTAACATCATCTACTACTGCAAAAAAGGCCTCCCATACATGCGCAATATATTTAAGAAATGAAGAAGCAATAGAGATAGAAAAGAAAAATTTTAAAATGTTTAGCTAAAATATAGGATGTATGATTTTCAATTCTTTGTAATTTTCATCTTATTTGTGTTTATCTATAAGTCTGTCCATGTACCAAGTCTCAAGGTAAAACTTCCATGCAAGCAGAAAATTTTACCTTTTTTCAACATAATTAAATCTTCAGCTTCCACAATTACTAATCGAAGTCTACCCTGGGGTGGTCTTCTGCGAACTACAATCATGCCAGATCTTTGTTAGTAAAATTACATTGTATAGTTAGAGAGTGTAATTGCGATACAAATGACCCTCGATGGTTTTATTTCCTTCCTTTCATTGTACGCTTTTACAGAAAAATAAAAAATAACAACCAAGCAACCAAGCAAAGCACATGCACGAAAAGGCAAACAACTTAAGCACACACAAGTTTAGCTTACCAGGTATTGTCTTTAAATTGAAACCTTCAAGCACTGTAACAAGAATTCTGCCACACGCTCCAAATTGCGCCTGCTCTGTTTACTCACACATATTACGCGTTATTATACGTTAAATTTATTGTATTCTTATACGTTGCATTATACTTATGAAAGTTACTATTACAATAACGATACAAAAATAAACACGGAGTATATTATAACTTAACAATAATATGTAGCTAGATATAACTAAAGTATGACTTACTTGATCTTTGTCTTTGCAAACGTGTTTTTTCGTTCTCCATAAATTTCTTTCTTGCTTCTGTAATTCTTCTGATCCATAGTGAACATTCACTTGGAGACGGTGCTAATAATATTATTGGCTTTTTTTGGTCTTTCAGTCTCAATATTTTTGTTGAATTTTCTGAACCCTCACAGGAACCTAAACTAATATTACCATTCATTTCTGAATCACCCAGAAAAGATAATTCGTTTAAAAATATTGGCTGCAATAAATAAATATTTCCATTAGTACCGTTATACTGCTATTACAGTAATTTACTGTAAGATACCTTTCTATACATCTTGAATTTTTGATGTTCGTTTCTCTCAAATGAAAACTGTTGTCCAGTGGATAAAGACTTTCTGCTGAGTACTGGTTGAGCAAACAGTAAAAAGTCGTTTGTGAGAAATCCAACAAGTTCTTTTCCACTTTTTGCCTAAGAGGCATTAAGGTATTATAAAGTTGTTATTACATAAAAGAAATGTGGTCTCTTAGATTTGACCTACCTTATGAAGTATACCAAAATGAAGAAGTTTTCGTGGACCTAAAGAATTGGTTAAAGAATTAAAGATAAGTTGTTCTTCAAGACCATCACATGCCACATGTGTTTGCAACCATTCTAATCTATCACTATTTTCTTTCTCTCTAACTCCTTCGTTTACCTACAGTAAAATAAATCAAATTAATATTAAAACGTTAATAATTCTTTTTTTTAACTGAACAGTTGATATTTTAAAAATTTTACCTGAGTACAAAATTCTTCTGCTTTAGCCAATGCTTCTTGGAGATATTGCCTATCAGGATGGTCAACTGGTGTGTGCTCTAAAATCTAAAATAATAATGGTAAATTGATGTAAAGATGTTTATACTTTTCTGAAATCAAGAATAGAAAGATGATAGATACTTTGCCAATAATAAGAGGATACTTTGTTATCCTTTGCATTGGTTTTATAAGGAAAGAGCTCAAAGGCATTCCTTTTGTACGTGGATCTTGCTGACAAATTTGAGCAACTTTGACAAATTCTGGCATAGTTTCAGTCAATCTCTGAAGATAGACAGCAGCGGATATTTGGCAACTGCAGAATCTTATATATGCTGACATTCTAGGTATCTAAAATATACGAATATTAAAGTATGATATAAAATTAATTACAAACAGTAAAAGAAATTTACATTTTCACATAGAATGTCTCCAATCATTCTTACAATCCCTCCTTCACTATTATCTCGTCGTATCCGTAATGTTCTGAAAAATATTTATTAAATAATTAACTGGTTTTGTAAATGTTTTTTGAATTATATTTATATAAAACGCTACCTTAAGAAATTATCGTTACACGCAATAATATCTCTCCAATTAACAAATATTTTATCTACTTCATCCACGGTTAAAACTAAACTTTCAATGAGAGGTTTCTCGAAAACCTGTAAAAGAATTTTTACTTTTAAATAAATTTAAATATAACACATAGGAAATTATTTTATATAAAAATTGTTATATACCTCGTGAACAAGTCTCATGTCTTCTATATATGCTTGTTCAGTTGTGATAAGTTCTTTTATGTATTCTTGCCGTTTTCTTTCCATGGAATCCAATCCAGCCACTAGTAAGTTAGTTGTCATCTCATTAGCTACACATAAAATGTATGCAGAGGTTTTTCAGTCTCTTCTTATTTTTTTTTAAATGTACTACAGCTAATTTTAGGTGACTTGCTCCAAATAATAAATGAAGTTTTTAGCAAAATTATTACGTACAATTTTGTAAGAATTAAATGTTTGAGAAATGAAACTTAAAAATCATAAGAAAATATTCTAAGTATTTATATTAGTCGTCGGGTTTCACTGAGTAATGGAGAATTGTTGTACTCAACAATACTTTACAACAGACAGATACTTTATTTCAATCAGCAGTTTTGCGAATACGTCTGTATATTATGTATGGATATGTGTACATATGTATAAGAACGGCGTGTATATGCATATGAGAAATTTCAAATATATCCACATGAAGTGTGAACAAAAACCTGTAATAGATACAGAACAATTTAAACTTGTTCACACTCATACAGTGTCCTTCACTCAAAAGTATACCACACACAATTTGAGATTCATAATGAGATTCGACGATACAACAAACAATATGGATATTTTGCAAATAGTAACAACCTTAAGGATATAGCACTACATAAGTATTTTTCTCATCTAAGAATAACCAGTTGCATAACTTGCTTTACACATTGTCAACATGTTTTAGATAAAGATTACAAGATTATGGGCGCATCTAGAATATTTAATATTAAGCACACAATGTTTAGTTCCATGATCAGGCATATTTATACACTTTTTTTTGCAAAGAGTTATATAGAACGTGTAAAAGGATTAATTAGTGTATAAATATGCTGATCTACTGTGCGCTTTTGCGGTGATTCGAAACTAGTTATTCCATCAAATTCCTGAATATTTCAATGGAATGAATATTAAATGTAATACAATACATTCAATGATTTCTTCTACTAATTATTTTGTATTACTTCGCAAAATTTGTATAAAATTTTAAACACTACAAAATTAGGAGTAATTAGAAGTAAAAATAGTAAATTATTTCAAAATAATAAAGCGACATTTAAGTATCTCAGCACAGAGATTCGTAAACTTATAAGCAATAAATATAAATAAAGAATAAGTAAATAACAATACATTTGTGAAATAACATTTAGGTACCCTATCCTTAAATAATCTAAACTATTATACTCAGGGGTAAATTGATGGAAAAACTGGTTTACGACAATATAACATTACTTAACAAATCATTCTCACCACTGGAGATAATATCTACCTAACTTTATGATTATTATTAATGATATTTTAATGATGATTTAGGCTCTATAATAAAAGGCTGTGAAGAAGGAGCACATCATCTTCCATTATGTTATCAGACAAAACTCAAAGCAGAAAAAAAATAATAACTATACATATATAGAATAAATAAATAGGAACAACGGATTTGGTTAAAACTTATTGAATTCAAAAGAGAGCAATATTTTAATTCTCTTTGTAAACATTATGCACAGTATTACTACATCTCTTTCTGATTCCTATACTTACATATAAAATTTTGAATTTAAACAGAAGTTATAGACTGTGTAATTGTTCAAAAATTTCAAGGCTATGTAAATATCTCCTATACATTGTAACAAATTCTTCACCCATGGTAAAGAAAAGGTTAAATGAAATATTCAACACTATGATTTAACAACTCCTTCTCCCTTTACATTGAAGACAAGCAGAAAAATAATATTCTGTTGCCCATATTGTTGCTCTAGGCCTCGGCGCAATATAACTGTACAAACCATCTGTATTGCACACCAAATAACGTACTAATGCTAATAGAAGAGAAGGGAACAGAGACAGGCAGCAGTTAAACATTTTAAAAAACTTCACTCTCAGGGACATTAATTATAAAGTTCTAATACTACTAATAGCACTTGTACACGTAACTTTTATTGATCTAACACTTTAAGCCCTTTAATTATTTAATAATGTTTCTATATTTTTATTTACACATAAAGCTGTTCAAATGTTAAATACATAGAGTAGTATGAATGTTTTACAGATAAATACTTCGATGTTTATTGTCTTTGCTTCTAGCAGAAAATTCTTCTGTTCTACTATAGCTATATCTTTGAATATAACCGCATTTTTGTGGATTTTAAAAAATTTTTTTTTGGGCCAAAAGTGCTAGTATAAACAGAAAATACGTCTAATGTCCTCTAAAAATTAAACTTCTTAAATAAATATATGTTCCTTCCAATTTTTATTTGAGATATTAGATACTAATGGATTTTATTTCAAATGGTTAAAGAAATCATATTCGATTTTTAAGCTCTGTCCTAAATTAAAGTAGAGGGTTGAGGTAGGATTTGGTGCACATGTCAGGTGGTTGTAATAACACGATATTAACTAGTTACTCAATATTTAGCGCTCTCCTTTATGAGTATATATATATATATTATATATATAAATACTGCGCAATGGTAATTGCGTTTGTAAACCATACGTAGAGATTCAATAGTTTAAAGGATAATAGTCATTAAAACATATGGTAACAATTTGAACGATAATGAAAATAAAGGACCGAGTAGGACCCTGAACCAGAAGAAAAAGACTCGCAATAATTCGGAGTAATATGAAAACGAAGAACCAGCCCTGAGTCTGTCTTTCCCTTCTTTTGCTTTCATTTCTATGCTCATTGTCTCCACCGATGAGACTTGTTGGTTGTAACATGTCGCGTTCAGTGTAGAGACTGCTATCATTCTTATTGCACTCGAGACGCTTTTATTTTAGCCTGCAATGCTGCGGTGCTGCTCTGCTATCCTTTATGCTGCATGTTAAGCAGAGGCGAAAGATAACAATTAGTAAAAAGGATTGCTTCCAAGTATTAATGACAGATATTCAAATTCCTTGAAGTAGCTATTTCGCTTTATGACACTACTATTGATATAATTCCACTCAAATACTTTATGAAGCAATAGCTTAAAGTAATAAAGCAAATTAACAAAGATTATATAGATGAATAAAATAATAATAAATAATAAAAATAAATAAAATAAAAAATGTGATTATAATGATTATTTATATTATAATGATAACATTTATAATTTGATATAATATATGCTAAATAAAATGTTTTTCTTATCTAACTCTTTGATTACACTTAATCATACGATATTTCTAAAATAGGGATAAATTTAAAATTTTATACTAAATATTAGATAATATTATATAATTTTCCTTTAATTGTATACATATATATAAAGTCCTATAAATATTTTATTGAAACGAAGCAGCTACCTCAAACGGACAGACGGACGGACAGGCAGGCATGCAGGCAGACAGGCAGGCTGTATAATAGAGAAAGTACGCTTCTTTGATAACTGATTCCGCAAAAAACTACCCGTTATAAATAGACCAGAAATAAAATAACGATTATTGTAAAGTACCGCTATTTTTGATATACCGCTTTCCAAGCCAAAGGCGGAATTTGAACGCAGCCATATCAGAGGAGGAAGCACACATAACATCCGTAGTGTATAATAGTGAAAGAAACACTGTTTCCGTATACTTTTTTATCATAAATTAAATGTAGTTCTCATAGACTACAAACAATGAAAATCAATAAGTAATATTTATATATCTAACTTATCAAAGAACTTGTCAAAATATTCAATAACTATCTTATTTATGCCTGTAATTTATAGTTAATTTCAAATTAATTCTATAAGTTATTAGATAAATATTATATATATAAATGACTATAATATGTAAATAATTACGTATTTAAAAGCAGATTTTTATGATATTTTTAAAAATATAGAATTATACAGTATGAAAATATACATTATGTATAAGTAGATGAAATAGTATTCAGGAAATTACTATTTTATGTGGTCCTACTAAACGACCGTCGCATTAATTTATAAATTGCGTTATTAAAATTTTGAAGACTGATACTGTCATAACATCGATTTATATCTTATAATGATAGATAAAATTTGAAACCTGACGGTCGTCCGTCTATCCGTGTATTATAAATTGCAAATATGGTATAGCAATTATATTTGTTTCATATCATTTCAAATTGTATTGCATTAGTAGGTTACAAAACTGTTTCAAAACTGCTCCTTATTAAACACTTATAATAGACATAAATTATATTTCAAATTCTATAAAAGAAATGTAAAACTTTGAAATAAAAAAGAATACTTACACATAGGAGATACATAATTACTAGGGAAAACGCCAGACATTCCGTTTAATTCGCCTTTCCACCATGCTGCTTCATCCTTTGCAAGTACGGTTATAACGTCGCCTTTCTCGAAACTTAATTCATCCTCATTTTGAGCCTGATATGGGTACAATGCCATAACGCGTTCTATATTGGTAAAATATGTTACTGATATGTTCCTCATATTTAGTGCATATAAAATGACATTACACAAAGTTAAAAACTACTCACCAACATTTGGATCTGTAGGAGAGTCTTGATATCCATGAGAAACAGGTGTACTTCGATTGCTACTACTGGTTAAAGGTTTAACATAAGAAGCTGGGAACCAACCAATTTGTCTTTTTTTACCACGTGCCTAAACAGTATAGCAAGAACACGAAATATAATACAATTATAAATAAAAAACATTATTTTATCATAGTTAATTTGGAAGGACTAATAAATTATACCTGTAATTCTCCTTCCCACCAGCCACTATCTGTCTTCTTACGAATCATTATTAATTGCCCCTTTTGTAAATCTAACTGCTCAGAACTAGTGGCTTGATAAGGTGCAATAACTTGTACAATTTCAGGTTTCCTTCCTCTCTGTCAACAAAGCCTTTATGTTATAAAAATATACTATATATTCTACTCATATATATATGCTATAAATATTACAAATGTATATTATTATTTATAAAGCCATAATATATGGATATCAAGCACAAAATATAAGACAGTACTTAGCAGGTACATTTTGTAACAAATAAAGTACCTTATGATACTGCGATAACGGGACATCAGCAATAAAAAAAAACAATTAAATTTTATTAAATAACCAATATTAAATATTCCTAAATTACATATATGTCATAAGCACATATTAATTACCTGCTGCGCAGCCATTGCAGAAAAATCTGGCAATTCTGCTCTATCTTCCGCGGCTTGTCTTTCATCTTCAAGCTGCTCAGCAGTTTTCTCTGCTTGCTAAACATGGGATATATGTGCGTCTATCTTTATACCTTACAGGCTAATTATTAATGCGTACAAAATTAAATCTATAAAGCTTTTAAATACACAATAGCTTTTTACAATACAGAGGAAATATATTCTCAACATAGTTAGGAAGTAGAAACATTACAATCAAAATATTACGAACCAATGTTGTCTGAGCAATTGAAGTAGCTGTTTCATGATTACTTGTGGTTGTGTCCTCAGTTGTTTCAGTAATCGCGTTTGTTTCAGATACGTTAGTAGTTATAGAGGCACCCTGATTAATGTTATATATGTTAAAATTCTAAAATCTTGTTTTATTTCTTATGCAATCATCACATTGTATAGTAAAAGTTGAAATTAGTTACTGAAACTTCACTCAATAAAATGGAAGGAGAACCACCATTTTACCTGATCTGGAGCATCGCATTTTTCTACATAATTGGCAGGAAAAATTCCATTCCTATCTCCTGTAGTGCCAGTCCACCAATCACCTTCCTTTTTAGTGACTAATATAACTTCTCCTTGGTTGAAAGTTAAGTCTCCAATTTCGGCGGAATCATACGGATATAAGGCTACGTAGTATTCATTAAGTCCTTCAACTACTGCAGTTTGATTAGCAGAAATTTCCTTGACATACGATTTAGGGAACCAACCCTTAGCTCCATTACCAGATGTACCATACCACCAATCCCCCTAAAGAGTTAAAAAATGCATTAATGTAAATGTATATATACGCTGTGAATATATCTTTATACTAACCTGTTGTTCATCTACTTTAATAATATCTCCTTTTTCGAAGAGAAGATGTTGCTCTAACGTAGGACGATAGTGATACAAAGTGGTTACTTGTATATCACAAACTACACCTAATCCAAGAGTAGGTATGATAGGTTCAACAGGAGGAGGCTCATCGCCGAGTGATCCGGCATCAGATACATTCTCAGGAACTTCAGCAATCCCTCTATATTAAATAAATATAATAGTAAATTATATATCTTTTTAGCAATTAACTATAATTTCAGTTTAATTAACTAACTCTAACGTTCTCTTCTCCACACTGTCTTGTTGTACGAAAGCATTATCATTTGCGCTGCCAACATCAATTGGTTCTACATAAGATTCCGGGAACCAACCAGTATGACCACGAATTTCGCCAGCCATCCATCCTGGTTCTGCATTTTGAACAGGCGGTACCTGTTAGAAGAATAATTTAATTTTTATATTCTATGTTCTTCATATTGTTCTAATATACGAATATAGTTTTATAATAATACCAAGATAATATCACCAGGTTGAAACGATATTTCGTCTTGATTTCTAGCTACAAATTCGTATAAAGCTCTATATTTCATAACCCCTGGAGTAGTTTCTTCCACTGCATTAGTTGTGGTGGCATCATTAACGGGCCATGCAGAATCGTTAACTGCCGCTGAAGTATCATTCCAACCACTATCACCCCATGCAGATGTTGTATAATCAGTACCAGCTCCAGTACCACCACTTGCTCTGAGTTCTAAAACTTTTAATTTTTTATCTTCGAAAGTTAAGTAAAGGTTCTTACAGTCAGCCACTAAAGTTTCCAGTTGCGTTTTAATATCTTGAAGCTGGCCATTATTATTTTCTATGTCAGCCATTTTAGCATCAATCTGTTAATATTAATTTCATATTAAAAAATTACAGCACTTTTAACATATTATATATTACACTGTATTTTGATATACTTAAGTATACCTGCTGTTGCAAATCAGCAATTTTATCCTTCATTTGTTTCAGGGTAATTTGCTTATTATCGAATGCCATTTTGATTGCTTCTTGGCCCGCCGACTCCATAGCTGTATTTAGTTTATTCTTTGCTTCGATTCGAGCTTTCTCTTGACTCAAGGCTAGTAATCTTTGGTTTTGTTCTCGAAGTTTATTCTTTAAGGCAGCCATCTCTTGTAACTGTGCATCACGTGTCGACCGCATTCCATCAATCGTCGTTTTTACTCCAGATACACCAACTCGAGTGTCACAGATTTTTTGAGATAGTTCTTTCACTTTATCGTTCTACGTTGTAACCAAAATATTATATAGATACTAATTAGTTTTTTAATAATCTCTTCAATACTTACAAGTGTTCCTAATTCGATAGTTAATGTTTGATTTCTTGCTTTCAATTTTAGTAAGACATCTTGTTCTTTCTGCCTCTGAGTTTGAAGCTCTTGTGATTTCTGTTTTTCCCATTCTAATTGTCGTTGTCTTTCCATCTCTCTGTTAAAAGAACAAATTTGCATTACTGGAAATTTTTAAGATCTTTATAGATGCAAATATTCATATAAAATTTCACTTACTTTCTTGCTGCTTCTCTTTGTTCTTGAGCTCGTTTTCGTTGTTCTTCCTTTTCCTGTTCAATCTCTTTCTGCCTTTGCATTTGTTTCTCAATCTCTGCTTGTCTTCGTCTTTCTTGTTCTAATCTATATAATATTTGTTCTCAGTCAATATAAAATACTTTAATACAAACGTTCACCTATCCAATCTTCAGGAAACATTTGTTTACCTAATTTTCTCTTGTTTCTCAGCCTCTTCCCTTTCTTTTCGTTCACGTTCTTCTTGTTCTTTACGTTGAATTTCTAATAAAGCCTTGCGTCTACGTTCTAGCTCCGCTTGTCCTTTCTCAAAGTTTTCTTTACGTTTGTCTTCAAAAGAAGTCTGTAAGAAAACCAATTGTAATAGATAATACCTATTATTATACATAATTATGAAATTATTTAAATATAGATATACAAAGAAAGTGAACTTACTTGCGGCATACCAGCCGATGGATCTACGTTTTCCGTTCCAGTTTGTGAAAGTGTTAAGCTACTTTGTCGTTGACGTCTGAATGCAGGTGGTATAAGTTCAATTGGTAACGTGGTAGGTATCTTTTCACCAAGCTTAGCTATATCACATAAATGCATTGCTAATACAAATTCGTCGCAACTCAAACGACCATCCGAATCCATGTCCGCTAACGCCCTAGTGACACATTTACATTCTATAGAAATGTTAAGAATTACACTTTCAATTGTTATTGTTTAATATTTGCTGTTATATTATTATACCATATCTGTGCCAACACTTGTTGAGGTAATTGTGACTGCACCATAATATTTCTGGCCTGAGGGCCAGATAGAAATCCAGATCGCGCTCTGTCCCAGGTATTAAATAATTGAGTATATTTCAATTTTGTTTGATGAGGTACAGCCCATTCCACAGATTGCGGAGAACCTACTGAATGCTGACTATGTTGTGAATCAACCGAACCCACCCTATCTATACTTGGTGGACGTGCAGTTGTGCTTAATGGTGTACTTGTAGATACTGGTGTTTGAGCAATTACACCATTCACTAACGTACTTGCTGTGGTTGCTGATACTAGAGGTAAACCTACAACTGGAGGAGTCGATACTACACCAGTTCCTGAAAGAAAATGTAGTAAATAATGAATCATATCATGTAATAATAAAACAAGATACTTTATGATTACAAAACTTAAATTATATATACCAGTGGACATTGGTGCAATAGATGGTACCATAGTAGAACCACCTGCAATCATACTAGTACAAGATAATGGTTGCATAGGCATTGCTTGTGCCATACCAAAAGCAGCCATTGGTGTTGGAGTTGTATTTAAAGGTGCAATTGGTGCTGCTGCAGACATCCCTGTTTGAAAAAAAACATGTTTATTAAATATATGTTATCTGCTATTAATATCTGTGTGATATTAAAAATACTATTCGATGAATGATTTAGTTAATAATGTTAAATTACTAATTATCATAGTTTATTATCTACAGTAGTGCAGTATTTCTTATATTAGAGTCTTAGCTTAAGGTATAGGAAAATCAAGATTTAAGAATACCATAAAAGAATATTTAAGTTACATTATTTATTAGTTAAATTAAGTAAAAATAACAACTATGTCTTTCTACAAAATTTAATAAAGTATACCTGAAAACTCAAGATCAAGTAAATCTGTAAAAAAAGGAATAAAACATCATTCACAAATCAATAAATTTTCTGATTCAAATATATCACTGGAAACTAAAAATCTAAATAAATATTAAAGAAATAATGAAGAAATAGAGCGTGGACGAAAGAACATATGGTTTTACCCATGGTAGATGTAGTCATTGGTTGTGCAGATTGAACAACAGGAGGAACAATAGCCGTTGCAGAAGCAGGTGGTACTTTGACTGGTGAAATCCCAGTAGCGACAGGACTATTAGGAAATGAAGGCGGTGCTGGCTTCGGTGGTGGACCACTAGTAGCAGGTGAAAAATTTGCCCCTAAAATACATAATTACATTTTTAAAAACAATCTCATTAAAGAATTACTTTAAATAAGATGTATAAAATAAAAACATTATATAACAGCAAAGCAAAGCAATAGCAAAGTAATTGAAAAATAAAATAATATAAATTACAGCTGCAACAACTGGAAAGATTAGTAATAAAGGCAAAATTAATTCATAATTATGTGCATTTTATACTAAAATGTATGTATTTGATGCTATTGGATGGTCTTTTATTAAAGTAAAGTGTTTATTGCAATAATATATAATGCAAAAAGGAATCATTTCTTTATATTAAAATTTAATTCTAAAGATATGGGAAACTATCTAGATTTACATGCAATTTTATCTTTTAAATAAATGGATAAACTACTTCTCAAATCTCCTTTGCACTTTGAACATACCAATATTTGAGGGTGGTGTAGGTCTTTGAGAAGGACCACCACTAGGAGTGGTGGTAGTGGTAGTGGTAGTACTTGTAGAAGGCACGATTCCTTTTTTTTGCAGCACAAATATTATATTATTGTATACAGAGTTGCATAAGTGGGCAGTTATATATATATAAAAGATATATATAGAGAGGAAAAAATAATAAAGTAGAATATGTATATGCGTAATCAGTAAACAAAGCCATTGCAACATTGATTATACATATAATGTCACATATAATATACATACTGTATTGTGTGTTTTTATAATGAAATAAAAATATAGATGTAGACATGAAGCATAAAAATATATCTTTTGAAGATAAGTGTTTGTGTTATCTTTTAGTGATATGTAATTGTGTAAAATATAACGTAATACCATTTTGATAATGATATTGTACACATTATTATATAAGTTAATATTAAATAATATGTATTATTTACATTACAAAGTTAATTATATTTTATGTTCCTAAAATGATACCAATGACATACAATATTTTTACAAGTTAGATTTAATAAAATATAAATAATTATTTAAAATATAGCGAGTTCTTTCATGCAAAAATGAGTCTTTGCATAAAAATATTAATGCATATACAACAGCACATCATAACATTATATTATTGATAATATCAAGAAAAAGGAAAAAATATGCCTTAAAGAAAAATCATAATATTTTTACAAAACTTGAAAGAAAGGTACGAACTAGAAGAAAATTCAGACATAATCATTCATATGTAAACATCCACTTCTTATAACATACCCACAGAGGGTGGTGCAGGTCGAGCAGGTGGCTTTGACGCTGTGTGAGTTGTGGCATGTGTAGTGGCAGCCACATTCTGTCTACTTTGTCGTGATGCTGTGTAGTATGATGCATAAGTATAATAATGCGACATAATGCTGTTTGTTACATAAAATGTATCTTTTTTCTTATTTTTTTGGATCTATAATATCTATAATAAACAATGGTAGTAATTGAAATAGACTCTAATTCTTAATAATGGAATATTTTGCTGTTATGATATACATCAATCATAAATTCAACTGAAAGATGATTTGTATTTGTTGTGAAATAGAATTCTTAACAGTAGTGTAAGAGTTTTGATGAATACTATGAAAATTTATATTTCTTTCACCATATGTACTCATTTATATATGCTTTAGATACTTGAACATAAAATTTTTAGAGTAATCACCTGGTAAGGTCATTGGTGAAACAGGCCTAATAGCATGTCCTGGTAATGGTCCATTTACAGGTGGTGGTCCTATAAGTGGACGTGGAACAGATCCAGTCATAGGCATCCCACTAATTAAAGGCTGTACTGGAACTTGCGGTGGAGCAGATAAATTTACTAATGAAGCAACATTATTCTGTGGTAGAATATTAGCAGCTCCGTTTGTTAAGTTCGTAACATTACTATCACCTAAATATTATCAAACATTAGAGTTCAGGACTCATGATTGAAGTAATCTTGATTATTTACTATCTTTATCATACTTACTGGCAGATAGTGACTTCAAACTCTGTATTAAAGCTGAAGGCAAGGCTTTAGGAATTTCAAAACCACGTAACTTTAAATTAATTAATTTACATGCAATACTAAATTCATTTATGTCCATTTTTCCATCTGCATCTGTATCTGATAAAGCCCTATATAATCATGTTTTTATGATATGTATGATAATTTCTGAAGATATTAAATATCAGAGTGATATAATAATAAAATGTTAATACCATATTTGTCCAAGGATGACAGGTGGAAGCTGTGATTTAAGTAAAAATTCTTTTGCTTGCTCTCCAGTAACAACTCCATTGATTGGTTTTAAAGAATCAAACTGCTCTCTATATCTTGCACGTTCTCTGGGTTGGATTACCCAAGGATCCATACCTGAAAGAATTGCCATCTCCTTTTTTATCTTATAATATTCAAATAAACGACTTCTTTTGAATGAAAGTAAAAGTATTTGTGAAATAGTCTAATATTCAATCAATAATATCTACAAAATCAGAAATTTCAGTTCTCTCCTTAATTCAGTTACTGTCAACATGACAACTAAATAGGAGCATGCCTGTCACTAGGCTTGGAAACAAAGAAACAATTGACTTACCCGGAGTTTGAGGGGTGGCCATCTCTGTTCACCCGTAGGTGACCACCGAATCAAATCTGTAATTAAAGAAATATATAACTTTTATAAAAATTATTGTAGAAATCGATGAGAAAAATTTATGATTTCAAGGTTAGGTCATGGTGACCGAACTTAGCGAAAATGACTCGCTATGTACCTCACGAAAGAAGAATTGTCGAAACGCTATAAATTTAGCGTAGATTCAATCACGAACAAACCCAATTAACTGAATACTACGAGTTCATGAACTTGAAGATTGATCGAGACCCTAACGCACACGTATAAGAGCAAGATTTTTTCTCACGCCAGTTACACAAACATACAACAGTGAACTACTTTCTTTGGCTATGAGACCTCTTTTACAATTTTACTAAAAGAAATTCATGATTGCACGTCGCGACGTTAGCGATCCTTTACTAAGAAACAGAATCAGACAGATTTCTTCACTATACCGACAGTACGCGGGTCGGCCCACACTACTGACGTACATACGTCACTTTCACGACCTCGGTTATTTCCGTAAATCTTCGGGAGGAATCGATAGCTCACCCGAAACCGCCTCGTTCATTTTCGGCAGAAATCGCTATTTCCGCAACCCTTAGTTCGAACGTTCAAATTTCCTGCACTTCATCCAATAGAAGAAATTCTTTAACACGTATATCATATTTATTCGTGATACAATGTTTGATTAATCCTATAATTTAATATATAAATATTGGTGTCGATATAATGAAGTATCGTATTTCCTTGAAATTTACTCCATTAATCTGGTCGACCTTGTTAAACACATATGCCAGAAAGAAGACTTCACAATTGAAATTAAACAATAGATTCAGCTGATAGAATAATACGGTAGTAATTTAATATTTTACGAACAAGTTCAGGTCAAAAATGGTTAAGTAGAAAATTCTACACGATGGTTCAGATGTTATTACACTGCATCAAACGATCAATATATTGTTTACTCGTTTAAAAATATAATCTTACATCGTTATACTCGAGACCGGAAATATGAATAACCTATTAATTACCATCAACTACTTTTTTTAAACAGGTATAGAATCAATTGGTTCATTGATATTTGCAAAGAAGGAAAAGGAAATATCTAGTAACTATGCAAAATACAAAATTGAGAAGAAAGTAGGAATAAGGAAATCTTTTTTTTTTTTCTTTTGAACAACTGGAAATGACTAATATATGAAAGAATTTGAATATTTAATATTAAGATAAAGGTAAATAAATAATAAACATTTGACATTTTTTCGCTTTTACCGCTGTGTTGTTTTGTGCTTAAATCGAATATAATTAGACTGTTGTCCAATACATGTAAGCCTGAAATATTGTATTAAAGTGAGATTTCAATTTACCGACAGGATTCCATGTTGCCACCTTCTCCTCTACATGTTCGAAATACGCTACTTTCGTTCAATGAGGAGTAATGTGAATTACACGAAGTTACAAGTAGCCTATGCTTAACACGTCCTTGATTGTATCTGTTTCATGCCCACTCTAGATAGGTGAACACGACCTGGAAATTACAAAGCTTCATTTCATTGTCAGTTAAGCTCATGCGAACGTTAAAACGAGTACGGACTGTAGTGAATCGGTTTCAACAAACAAAACTCTCTCTTGACATGGAGAACACTGTTCCGCGGAATAAACGAGGTTTCCTATCCTCGATACCTTCTGAATCTTTATGGAAAACTGAATGTTTATAGTTTGTAAATAATTAATCGTAAATTCGATCATAACAACAATCATACACGCGAATATCCTCTTTGATCGTTGTAGTGTGCTGATATAGATATTGTTAATCAAAAAATTTAAATGTGCTTCTTACTAAGTGTCATGATTTTTAGCGATGTAATTATATAGCAATTGTATCTGTGAAATATACCAATAGTAAATGTGTCTTATGTTTGTACTGTTCGAAATGATATACATAGTTATACATCCAATATAATTGATTGTTGTATCGTGTAATATAATCAATGACCGTGGGACGATTAAAATTTCATTGGATCCAAAATTTAAGTAAGTTTTATTGTATTAATATTATTTTTTTATATGTATATACTTAATTATGTACTGTGACATTTTCAAACAGATTTTTAAATGTTATAAATGGTATCAAGAATGATCGAATGATTGTAATACCAGTGATTAATATGTTCGCTGCTATTCCCGTCCTGCCATTTGAACACAAGATCTATATGATGTTAAATCATGATGACGCTGTCTAATTATATTATTACCGCGATAAAGATATAAAAATAGAAGTAATATATAACTCTGTGTATGTGAAGGAGGAGAAGTAAAAATACAAAGATATATAAAAATAAAATTAGGAATGAAATAGTAAAAGGTATCCAAACAATCATCTTTAAATAGCTACTCCGATTTCAATAAAATATTAAGATATGCAATTTCTAGGAGAAACTGAACATTCTTCATGGATTCAAATTAAAAAAATTTTACACTATCGATGTACATATATTTTTATTATATCAATTGTTTGCCTACCAGTATTGCTATTAGTTAATTTCGATATCATAAAAAATTGTTAAACTAATAATTGTTACATTTTAAATTTCCCATTGGATTTATACATGCATACATATGTACCAAGATCTATTTATATATTATTATACATTAATTATTTATTTATTTATACTGTACATAAATTTATAAAAGAAAGCATAAGAAGATGATTTTTTTATAGCACTCGTTATGATTCTATACTTAATGCTGTCGCCCAACCGGACTGTGGTCCCATTCAGAATGTACACTGTTAATGCGAGGTGATTACGCATTTGTCACCAGTCAATGCCAATCGTTTCGAGTAGAGAACCGGTAGAGTTCGACGTTAAGGCATTACAGTACGGATTGCATCTATCAATTGACATGAGGATAGTTAAGTGCGCTAACCTACACAAAACAAGGAAAAAGCAGGTGTTTCGATGATTCCGAATGCTGTTAGAAGTATTAAATAACGTTTAATCGATTTTGTATTTATATTGATCGTACTTTATTGGTGCCAAGCTCTTTTTGCTCTTTTCTACACTAATGTCTCCACAGAGCCAATTGCTATCCGATGCTGAACGCTATTCTAATAATTTCTCAATTAATAAAATTGAGGACAAAATTAAGGACAGTAGAAATGTAAACATAATTCAAGTATGTAATATAAATTAATAAAAAATAAATAATGAAAGTAATTTTAATCCAGCTATTTACAATAGATATTTTAAAAAGAAAGACACATTATTGTAGAGCATACATTATCAGCAAGTTGAATTGTATGACATGCATTAGAATCATGCGTCTAATCGCATTTCTGTTTTGTACGCAGAATTGTGCATGAATGTAATTTAAAGAATAGCGCACATAGTTGAATACTTTGTTACTATTATGCTCAACATTTTATTCGCATTGCAATGTAGTGCAGTTAACAGATATTTGCTGCCTTTAGAATGAAACAACCTTCCCTTTTTGGGATTGAATTGGTTACTCAAAAATGTCGAACAAACATTTCATTCCAAATGCAATCATGCATTTCTCCCAATACTATCGAACGATATCGCCCATATGAATCAATATTCAACTGTACATGAGCATGAAACTCGACGAGAGGTCAAGTGCAAGTATAATGCACAATATCAAAGTACAATAAATCAAATATATGATTCGCTCTTGTTAACTCATATTGAACAAAGTTGACAACGTATATACGAATGAATACTTTTATGCATTGCAAACATTTTCGAAGCGATGATGCATTGGAATTATAAATTATATTTTTATAAATATTTAAAATATACATATATTTTCTTTCGTACGAGTAAAACGCAGAGCGTAAAGTAACATAAAGTTTAAAAAACATTATAATTATGTAAAATGTTACTATAAATCAAATGGATATTCAATAATTCATAAATTGTGTACAACGCCATCTTTCGATGGCTTTGGAAAGTACATATTCGGTATCATAGGGTCTTCGACCTGTCCTTTTCTCGTTAGTGTGTGCTTTCAGTGCTTTGACGTTTTAATGTGTGACGTGAGCCCCCGAACTAGCTGCCACTCGCTGGGAAATCTACGATTCTATGACAGAGACAGACAGGTATAAAAGGTTGACATATGTTTCGCGTGTAGTGGGAAGTACAAATTGGTTCACTTGTCGTGGAACCGCTGCTTTTACGTTCATTATCGATTAACTGTGCATACTTGGCCGGCCGGCAGACAGTCGACGCGACGCCGGGTCAGCTAAGCAACTAATAAAAAGTTCATATGAACGATCGCGAAAGCAATCCTCAATCATAAGAGGGGTATATGTTCACACGTTCTGCGTATTAGAAAATAATATTGCCAGAAGGTTTCGTACAAAAAGAGTAATTATATCATTGATCATTTCTGTGAAACAATCTGGTTCATTAGCATGCCAACTATGCGCGAGTTTCTGCTCAACAAATTTACCAACGCGCATGCTCGTAGTACAAAATACACGCGGGAAAATATTGCAGATGAAAACGTAAACTCCATGCAAATATTCACTCTAGAACTTAAGATTTAATCATACAATTTATAATCTTACACTTTTCTATGCTGCAGAACATGAGTCACTGAATATTTGCAGCAAAAATTATGTAAATATTTGCAATAACAATGATGAGGATTTCCTTAAACATCTGAATATTGTTGTCCCGTAACCAAGATAAACATTGTTGGAATGCACATTGGATAAAATGGAATATGGAAAGTTGTGGAAGCACGATCTTCATCTCGTATGCGAATAGACGACGGATATATATTCTAACACAGAGACATGTTAATGAGGAAGACGATTTCATAAAATCTTAGGCCTTCGAATATTGTTGACTCTACATATCACCAATGTTTTGAAGCGTTCACGTTAAGTCAATCATCCATATAAAACATCGTATAAGAGCTGAAATGTTGTTTACCTTGAATCTTTAATAGTTTCTTTATTTAGAATAGAGTATAATATAGTACTCAATACTTTACATTTCATTTGTTTCAGTTTTTGAATCGAATAACATCAAATTTAGAAATTAAGGAATCTATTAGGTTCAGTTAAAAGTATTGTTAAGATAATTGTTATGTATAATTGTTGATAATATATTGATCTTTTCAATATTTTAATATTATAACGAGCAATATTTGTAAAAATATTCAAACTTGAAGAAAGGATAATGTTGGTAATGTATAATTAATTCACAAAAGAATATAGAAATTTAAAACTGCTGCTCTGTAAAAAATTAAGAAAATAGGAAATGTGACTTATTATATCCTTTCTCTCTAGTCTTCAGTTGAAAGGAAGTCAAGTGATCCTGGGGAGCATTTAATGAAACGGATGACTCGGCTGGCCAGTTTCCCGCCAGTAGCCTGAGTTTGGTGTCTGTATTTCTACGTTAAAATTTCTCAGAGGGGGATGCAAACGCCTCCAGCGACTTTCTTGCTTCCTCCGCGAGTGTAGTTCACGGGAGCGCCCTTGCAAGGACAGCGGCCTTTCAGGGCTTTCAAGCCTTTCGGGGCGAACGCTTAAAACGAGGCAAATGGACAAGAGAAAGCGAGTCAAGACGAGTATACAGACAGAACCTGCCGCCTTCTCTCGCTTTCCTGTGTCTCCTTCTGTCTCCTTCTCTCCCCTTCTTCTTTCTCCGTACCGCCCATTCTTCCCTCCTTTCATTTACCTCCCTCCAAAGTTTAAATACTTCCCTTCTCCTCTTTCCTTCTCTCTGGTTCGCAGGAAACCAGTCGCGATTTTTCACGCGGTGGGAACTAGAAGCCGCTCCCTACTATAAATAGCCTTCGAGTTCGCTCTCGAGCTCTGCTCTCTCGGCCTCCAACGGCGATGGGAGTAGCTAAAAGGGGGTAGCCATCCATGGGCGCCGACACACTGACGTTTTAACATTATTTTTTACCACCAGTTTCTAATTCTACATTCTGCTTCAACAAGGATGCTGTGCCCCTTTCTATCAACACTTGGACTCGCGATAACGATTTCAAGGTGGCACCTTTTTTCTTTATTTTGTTTACTTTACTGTCCTCTTTACTAAACTTGATTAATTAACGATGGAATTGTTTGTAGATAGTCATTAGTAGACTGTGAATCTGTATACACGTATGGGAAATTTGAAGGTACAAAAATGCACAGAAAACACATAATATGCAAAAATATATGAAACATCCGAAGTATAATACTCTTTACAATATTTAACAGATAAAACAATTTTCTATCTGAGTTCCATTTTACAAATCATATTTATAAAAATACGTTTTTTCATAAGTGGTAGAAGACAATGGAAGATTGTTTTTTATCTCTGTGTTTTAATTAGAACCTTTTTTTGTAGAAACATTGAAGTTTGGCGCAACTAAAAATGTTATGTTAAATGGGATCTTTAAACTTAAATGAGAAATATGCAGTTCCAAAATGTTCAAGAACATTGCCTTTGATAAATACGGAAAATTTAACCAGTTATATTCGCATCCTTCATAGAACACATTGCTTGAGGCAAGCAGTGACGCTATTGGAAATTATTCGTTTCCCTAAGGTGCGCGATAACTGTAAAATGTGAGCGTTCCAAGAGAATGTCTATCCACGTGGGTCGTGGAATCACGCGTCAAGGGAAGGCGTGGTTGCTGCGATCCCGTGTGAAACAGCATGTTGATCAGGTGGATGGATTTTCAATAATACTTGTATTTTTATCTAGATCTTCATTGTATTTCATAAACTTATATAATTTTTATTATAATGTATACAGCTAGAAAGTTATGTCAAATTCATTTACTAAAGTACAAAAAAAAGATTAAAGATTCATAAAAAATGATAAAGTTAATTCTGTGGGATAGTTAATGGTGGATTTGAAAAATTATTAATTTTCCCCATTTTAGACGAAATTCTATCGGCGCCCATGTAAGTCATGACTTTGTACGCGCGTGACAGAGGAGTAGAAGGGATGAGCGTTGGAATTTTTATGGAAGGAAAAAAAGGAAAAACTTCGTGTCTGCGACCAAAAGAGGCGGTCGGTAAGCGCGAGGAATAGGTATACCAGAGTGAACAATCGAGATAACTTGGAAAAAAATTATATAATTCTAGTTAGTCGGTCCTTCAGGAAAAAGAATGCTGTTCTATGAAATATCGGAATTGTCTTGCATTTTCCTAAAATCCATAAAAGGAATAGATATAAAGGACATAGACTTTTAACTTGTTATAACATAACTGACGATAAATTTCTTTAATCTGATACTTATTAATACGAATACTTTTGTTGATACATTAAAAATTAATTAAGGTTATTGCAGAAAATAGCATTCCAAAAAACTTAGTTTTAGCAAAACACCGTTTTAATAATTCTCTAATTACTGTGTTATTAGATACTTCGATGAGTAATTAGAATTTATGATAAAAATGATGTGGTTAAAAAATTAAAAAAAAATTATGATAGAAGAAAACGTTTATCCGTTGCATTAAGATTGTTACTAAAAGAATTTATATGACCCTATTTATCAAATCTCTAGAAGGATCGTAATTGTAAATGGTTTCATTTTCCTTCGTAAGGATTAAATATTCAAGTTGAAGAGTGTAGTGAGTGATTAAGCAATGACGCGCCTCTTAGAATCTATCGTGCAGACGGTAATATCTCAGAATGATCTTCAACGTAACTACTAAAATGAACACGTATGAAATAGTTTCATGATAGAAAAGAAATGTCAAAAACAATAAACGTTAATGATCAAAATTCATTGTCAAAATTTATAATATATGTAACTGGATATCATATACCATAACAAGGCTTAGGATAAGATTATCTTATCACGAACAACAACAACTGGTCGAATTGTTCTAACTAAATCGTATTTGTTATAATGCACGTTTGTTTACAAATATCAATATCAATTACCACTTGACTTTGTACAAATTAAAATTTAGTATCCTAAAATTAAGTAACCTACTTCAGTTCAAATTGTTGCGTAGTCCATCTCTGACCTATGATACTTATATTACTTGTAACTAAATTACAAATATTTATGCAAATTCATATTTTTATAAACTTAAATAGAGGTTTCTCTCGTCTATTAAACTGTAAGGAATACTCTACTTTGGATATTTTAAATACGGATTCTATGCATTTTCGTATACTCGAATTTCGCATTAATGCATAAATATGCATGACCCAACAATAATAGTGGGACATTAATCCCGTAATAGATACTTTTGGACGTTAACATACCTCTATGTCGAATTCAACTTCACACGGATATTAAAGCCGTTATAGCGTTCTAGTGTCGTTGTAAGACACTTTTATGTTTGATGTTCTGAATCTTCCATTAATGGTTGTCATCGGACCAATCATCCAACATTGGTGATACAGCCGATTAAGCTATCGACTCGAGATCAGTTTGGTGAAACAATCTATATGATGTAAAAGAATGTTTCCATTGCAGAAAACAATTCTTTCTTGGAAATAAATACTAAGTTATACTTTTAATTGGGATAAACAATTATTCATTATGATAAGTTCACTGAATGTTGTGTGTCATCCATTTTAGGAATTTCAACAGCTTTTTCTAATTCCAGAAAGTCACAATCTTAATTAAGATCTTCTCAAAATAAACAAAGAATCATCTACTCGAATAAAATGACCAACATGCAAGTTATTCTGAGAGAGCATTTCAAGAATTCCTCTAAGCTTTGCTACTTTGCGTGCTTATAAGCAAGCGGCGCTTTACTACGATGACGTTAAGTATAGAAGGACTTTACACTTGTTTATTCCATGAATATTCCTCTAAATATTTAGAAGCAATTATTTTTACGTCACAAAAAATAACTAGTTTTCTGCGAAGATATTTCGCTCTTAGTCAAAGAGGAATTCTTCATTCCTATTTTGAAATCTTCACAGAAGCATCCTAAGAAGGTTTTAATTTTCAAAGTATAAAAAATGTCAAAAAATAGCATAGAGCAATGATTTTCATTTAAGGAACAAAGTGTCAAAAGGACGAAAATTTATGTAAATTTATTTGTGTTAGCGTCATACTATATTAATATTAGAACGCTTTTCAATTAGAAAATTTAAACGCAGTCTTTTATCAACAAATAATCATAGAAAAATGCTCTCACGATGAAGGAAAGCAGATAAAGAAAAGAAATATCGGCAAGTCCGTGGGCACGAACGATAAAGTTACGATTTGCTGGGCAATCAATGTGAAAACCGGTTGTCGGTTGGAGCATAATGTTTCTCAAATCAATTCGTACTCGACGGGAAATACACCTGTACCCCGACTTCTCCCTTTCACGCTCTAGCCTCTCGGCACTCGCTCCGAACTCGCATAAACGCACACACTCTATTTATAGATAGCGTAAGGTTGATTACTCTTTTCACAGATATATGCCGCCCGAGTCCTTAAGTTTCATCATAAACGTAAAATGGGAGAATCATAAACCAACGTGATGAGAGAATAGGCTAATGAACGATGGCAATTCCAACAGATAGGAGAAAGAAACAAAAGTCTCTTTTTATTCTATCTACTTGTGTTCTAAATATATCGAGGTGAAAAATTTTTAATGATAGAGACGTGAAATTATTTGATAATCGTGTCTTAATTCATTACCAGATGATATACAAAAAATATCAAATATATAATTTAAAGTAAAAGAATAAAATATCTTAACTTATTTTAATAAGTATCGTGTGTCTCTGAACTATTCGATCTATTTTTCAGATCGATTTCTATATTAATAATCTAAAAAATATATTACATTATTTGAAGTAAGTTAAATTACAAACGTTTTAAATAAATCCCACAGAATGACAATATATATAATATGCATTAAGTAGTATAGCTTAAATACTTAGATTTATTGAATGTTATTGATAAAACCACCTCTTTACTAGGTTCGCTATCAGTAGAATGGATCAATAGTTGAACATTATCAAGAGAATACTATCCATCCCAAGAGTTCTGAAAGAAATAAAGTAGTATAAGCGAAACAAGCGGGAGAAGCGTTCCACTGTGGCATCATCCATATCTTCCAGCATAATAACTTCAATTTCGTCCCGCGGTATTGCAATTTACAAAGAATTGGGGTAACTATCGAGCATCCGGTTATAGTGCGCAGAATACGTGCAATTATCCGTTTCTTTTAAATGCACCAGACGCGAAATGGAGTAGACAAAGTGTAACAGAGAAAGAGAGAGTGAGATCTACGCTGACGAGACAAAGTGTTATGGTTCTTAATGTTACGGGATATAATCTGGCGTCTGAACGACTGTGCGTTTCAGTCATGCCCGTCAATGTTTTTCCACGGACGAAAACCTGTTGTAAATTACATCTCTGCGTCTCGGTCCTCTTTTGTACTCGTCCTTCGAGGGAGATCGTCCGCACGAGGATCACCGGAGAATCGTAATTTACAAGATCTCCTCGTCCTCCATGTTTTTCGTGCCTCCCATCGCCACGCACCCTGAATAATTTACATTTTCTTGCAGTTTCCATCGATTTATTTACTTTTCTACCGGGTCACGGTGTACTGGAGATCCTCAGACCTATCTTGCACCATCAACTTCATCCCTGAAGAAATTTCTCCATATCAGGAAGAGAAACACAAAAAATGAAGGACTAAGAGAGTATTTTAGTCTTGAAGGTTTAAAAATAGTTACATAACAGATGATATTCTATTTCCCGTGTTACTGAAGACAATTATTTGAAATTTTGGTTACAAGTTAAAAAATATGCATCTACATATTTATCTATGTAGTTACTGATTCTTTTTTTATATTCCGAAATAATAGATAAAAGTAATTGTCTAGGGTAGAGTACTGCCTTATGGCAAAAATAAACCTCTTTTCTCTTCAGAGAGGATCGAGAGATAATAAAAGGAACATGCTCTATCGGATTAATTCCCGAAAGCAAATGGTCAACCAGCACCTTCTTGAGCAATCATAAATATTCGAAAATCTCTAAAGGGATTTTATTCTGGAAGGATCCTAAATTCCAGCAGGAGCTGCGTTCTCCAACGGTCCTAAGCCTCTTCGTGAACGAACATCAGGCCCTGCTTCAGCACGCGACTGAATTGCCGCGGTATGCCGCGAATGCAAACGACCACTTTTTACCTTGTCATCGTTTCCAGCGCGTTACACGCACGCGGCACCATCAATTCGCCCAGCTCGTTGTGTTATCAACTCGCCGCTACGCGATCTGTTTGCATCCTGAGAACTGGCATGACTCAATGCGCATAGTTATGACCGCACGATATATGCACCTTTTCTAGTTGCTTTCCACTGTGTGCTTGTGACCATTGGTACTCTTTATGTGTTTAATGATTATTTCATATAAAATTAATAGTTAATTATGATATATTTCCTTAATTGTTGAAGAAGATTTTACCAGATAAGGATAATTAATTGTTGCTACAAGTTTTGTGATTATTAGTATTTTATGTGTGTTGAGTTGGCATAAAAAAATGCGTCAATTATTTTGGTCACAATTCAAGTGCATTTTTTATGGTAGTGATGAATAAGTGTCTTCTTGAATCTTTAAAAAGGTGTAAATACTGGTTTCTCTTGAAATATTTTTTTCTTGCAGATATTTACACAGAGATCTGTTGTTGTAATATTTAACTCTTCTTACATAATACAGTGGGCATTGAAGTTTTCAACGGGAAGATAATCTAAATATTTACTTAGGTCATTAACATATGAAATATCTATTTGAAGATAGTCTCCTGCTTATATCTTCAAGCATTCACATGTATGAGTAGTAGTAGAATTTACTTGCTATGTTTCTCTTTATAATAGATCGGAAATAAACGTGAATTTTATTTTTAAATGATGCTTATGGCAAATAGATCATTTGATGATCTGATCAGAGATATGATCATTCTCCTTCAGATATTTAGACACAATTTTTCTTTTTTCAAAATTATTTCAAGCTTTCGATATAGATGATTCTAAACCTAATTGAATACTTTATTCGTTTATTAAGAATTATAATTGTTTCCTCTTGAAAGATACATAGTTTATATATTTTATTCTAATATGATAGAAGCATTTAGATAATAAAAGATCCAAAGGAACCTCTGCATCAATCCAAGATGGAATGCAAAAAGCAAACGAACCTCCGCCAGCAACATGATCCCAACGATCTTGTCCGCACATTGCTGGCTGATTTCTCCTGTTCATCCACCTTGTCCAAATGAATTTGGCACGGTGAATCGTCTGATTCAACGAGGAGCAACAGGTTTGCAACAGGTCTTTGGTCAGGATGAGTTCGAGAAGTCGAGCGAGACAAAGAATTAGAAGTAGAATTTTTAGCCTCTGGTGAGGTCAAAGACACAGATTTGGAGGTTCAATGGTCAGAGATGAAACGAATTTAATTAAGGATAACGAACTTTAAAACAGTACTGAGAGTTGAATGAGGGATTTTTAACCAGTAATATAGTTCAATCTTTTTAGCATCAATGAAAGATAATTGGATGGAAACAGGAAGAGACGAAATAAAGAATTAGGAATCGAAAGTTTCAAACATTGATAGTAACAAATGTGAAAATATAGAGAAAAATTGACCACGAAAGATACCAATACTATAAAAAGGTAAAATATAGATCGAATATATAAAATGATAAATATGAAAATACAGAGAAGATTGAAAGTCAAAAGTAAAATCTCCAGCTACCTATGAAAAGAAATATTTAAGGAAGAAGACTATAAAGTACCAACAATTAAAGGTTCTTCTTCTATTTCACGATCTTCCTTGGGAGCAACAAGTCATCGACATTCAGACAACCATTTGGTATGGTTGACCATGGCACTCCCGAGGGTGGAAGAAAGCTGGTGGGAGTCCTGGTGGATGGCAACGGTGAACGTGATAGAAAAGTGAGGGTAGGAGGAGGGTAGACTTGTTCAGTCGATGGTGGTGGTTGCGGCGCCACTGCTATACCTCTGAGGAAGGGTCATATACTTGAGTTCCTGTGTATCATCGGCATCGGCCAAAGCGCCGGCAGTCGTCGTCCGGCCTTCGTGCGTGCAAGATTGCTTCGTATTCGTTCGTCCAACGACCACTCTCTGATTTCTTTAATAAACGTGTGATAACTTGCCATATCAGTGACCATACTACGTGAGGAAACACATACGATACTTTTAATTAGCGAGTATCCGGTTGAAATACGATTAGGATACTTAATATGTATAAGGCATAAGAGCGTATATTGTAGAGTATAATAGCACGTGACGTGTACAAGTACGTTGATCATGTTCTTTTGGCTCTTGTAAATAAGGCAATATGCTTTTGAAGTTGATACATTTAGGAAGAAAATTATTTTTTAATAATTTTAGAAGATGCATGATTTGAACTTATTTTAGTTGAATGAAAATCTGAGAAGGGCTTTTATAGAGATCTTGTTATATTAGAAAGATAATCAACGAGATTGTGTAATCTTTTTAAATTTTATTTAGGTATTATTTCTGATAGGGTAGTATTAATAGATGAGAGGGACCGAAGTTAGTGCTGCTGAAGATTCGTTATCTTCTTATAGTTTTGTATAGTTTTTAGAAAAAATATTTAGTTAATTACTTGTTAATTTAAATTAGAGGCAAAAAAGTAATGCTTATTGTACGATAAGCGTAATTTTGGTATAAGGATCTTTTAGATAAAAAATGTTTCTGTAGTAAAGATCACACGAGGTATATACGTTTAATTCATAAGTTTCATTGAGTGGAGAACAGATACAGAACAGTTAGTCCACTGTCATTCTTCAACCTGACACGCGAGGCAACGTGTACTTACTTTCTTCAGGAAGTCTAAATGATATTGCATAAGATCCATATACACGCATCTATGATTCTATTACATTATATTATGCATTATATCATATATTTCATAATACATCCAACCTATTTACGTACATGAAATCTACTGATTTTCGATCGTAAATTTATTTTTGTGTAATTTCCACATAGAACTATAATATAGCGTACAGGTTTTATCAATCATTTCAGAAACTGTTTTTCAATTAGCATACAGACCGACTTAAATAAAAGTCGAGTTTATACTTGTAAATTAAGAGACTCCCCTTTGACGATGATCACTCTTGCAATCAGCGGTAATTGTTTTCCTTGTCACTATGCAGAAAAATATCTATCTTCTTCAAATAGGCCTGCTCGTTATCTCAATTGTCAGTCGATTGTTCATTATTTCTTTTCAAAAGATATTGAAACAAGATATAATTTGAAACGTTTACTCACTATATTAGTAGGATTATAATTAAAAGTTTAAGTATTCACTCACGCAAGATTACTTTCCAGAAAAAGGAACGAATTATACTGATTTTCTACAATATCTATACGTATAATACAACGATTACGGCATATTTAAGATAGTTTAGAAATTCTGTTTGAAATAGGCATCAAAACTCCAATATAGCTCGTAAATTAAATATTCGTATATTCATTTAAACAGTGTTCCATTTTAAGTAATATATATCAAGCAAGCATACAACATTTCTTTCATTGCATAATTTCGACTTGCTTATTCTGCCGCTCTGTATTACCACATACATATTTATTTTGTCATCTCATGTTGTTCGCTATTAACATAATGCTACATTCGTTATCAATCTTGAAAATCATTCATTAAACATTCTTGTTCAACTTGACACATATTTTTCGTTATTTTTATCTGATGAATTATTCACAGTAATCTTCGCGTTACGTAAATATTTCTGATAGATACAAGTACATATTCGTATAAATGTTTTAGTCGGATTCGATTCCGATGATTATCTGTAGTTAGGTTGAATTCAAGCCGGTAAAACCAAGCAAGTGTATATTAAATCATTTACATTGTTAATGATTCGATAATGTGTAGCTCATATCGCAATACTTATCGCATCGTGTAACATTACAAGGTACTCCATCTGATTGAGATGCCTGTTGGTCCCGATGTCCTGATGATTCTTAACTATGCACACCGTGCAGAACGATTTTATATGTATATATCTTACCTTGAGAATAGTTTCCGTGATTATCCAGTCAATTTGCATATCCTTTGAGTTACAAATTATTTTTATCCTTATACAAAGCATTTTGCTCCCAACTATTGTTTCATGGTCTGCATTTCCTACATTTTCTACCAGTCATTGAAATGGGCATTTTTAACGAGCCTTTATTGTAATATCAGCGAATTTTATCGCTACAATTCTGCTAAAATTGTAGCGCAGTAAAGATCGTATTGGAGATCGTGTAGGACAAATTAGTAGTTCAAAATCATATTAGTTTATTCCATTTTTTATAATTTTGTTATTTACTTACTAATACAAATACCGATATAGATAAATGGAATAAATACATTCATCGATTTTTATGTATATAACGGGGAATAATTAAAGTGGAAAAATTGAAGTCAGAATGCCAAAATAGCTAACTAATTTGGCGAGACATCGTTCTTCGATGTCCTTGAATGCCCAACTAATTTTAGGCAAATTACAACGCTTCGCTGCAAAAATGATTAAGCAATTTTTCCTGAATGATATTTGAACTCGATTGAAATTGTTTTTCGATTTGATTTGTTTTATTGTTAAACGTGTTCACGAGTTAATTTCACAAATCTATTCAATTTCTAAATTTCAGGGTGAAAGTGGGAGATCTACATGCAGCAAAATCCGAGCCAACACAGTCAATCTAAACTTTCGTTAGATCATTGACACGTTCAAGAAACTGTCTGTTTAGATAAAAGTACTCTTAAAGACTGTCTTTTGACAACGACTTCGATATAACTTCTATTTTATTAAAAATGACATAGTCCACCAATATAGACTTACACTCTTCTCCTAAAGAAGAAAGGATAGAGGGAGGTTTTCCAAAATTAAAATTCGTGAATCGAAGCGGCGATACGGTTAAAGACCTCCTTGAGGCGAGAAATCATTATTTCCGGCGAGACGGATTCGACGATAGAAAAAAGTTACTTTAGAAGTGTATCCCCGAGCAGAAGGACTACGGGGATTTGGAGGCGCAAACGGAGAAGAATTAGAGGCATCAAGGAAAAATGGCGTATGACGATGTTATACTTCGAATGGGGGAGTTCGGCCGATATCAACGCAGAATCTACCTGTTGCTCTGTCTACCGGCGATATCCTGTGCTTTCCATAAGATCGCTGGAGTCTTCCTCAGCGCGAAAATGAACGCTAGGTAAAATCTTATTCTAGCAATTTAAATATATTGTTGATATTTTTATATTGTTGAAAGAACAATATCTCTGAGTTTTTCAAATTGATTAAAAACTCGCTTTGGATAATAAATTATATATCTAGAATGAATTTTCATAAATAAATTTTCGTTCTAGATGTCTGTTACCACATGAAAATCCGGAGAATGCCACATATTTTTTACCGCCACACATACTGAATACGAGTTATCCAGGGGGTTACGAGCAGGAAAAATTGTTACAATGCTACATGCTGGATCTTCCCAATATCGTTAATGAGACAACGATCAATAGGTACGTCGACACGTCAACGGGTAATATACACGGAGAAAAAACATTAACTCCGAATAGTCTCAACACCCAAGGATACAAGCCATGTGAAACGTTCGTTTATGATAGAAGCAAATATAAAAGTACTACTACTTCTGAGGTATATTTCATGTCTTCGTGACATTAAAATGATAAACCCAAATATTTTCTATACCTTCGAACGTTTTAACAAACAATTATCTCGTTTTATTTCCAGTGGAATTTAGTTTGCGATAGGTCATGGTTGAGAGCTACGGGGGATTCGTTGTTTATGGTAGGAGTCATGCTTGGCTCGATGATTTTCGGTGGTTTGTCCGATAAGTTTGGGCGTAGACCAATTTTCTTCCTGTCTTTAGTCATACAGTTGGTCGGTGGTGTACTAGTCGCAATTTCCCCCGAGTATATTTCCTACGTTGTCTTCAGGTTAATAGTTGGCTCCACTACTAGTGGAGTCTTTTTAGTCGCCTATGTAATAGGTAAAGTCTTACGAATTTCGTATATTTAATAAATCTCATATATTCTTCACTACTATTATTTAATATTATAGCTTGATGTTATAATACTGACAATGAGAACGACAACGTTGCCTTTCAGCCTTGGAAATGGTAGGGCCAAAGAAGCGTTTGGTAGCTGGGGTCGGCTGCCAATTGTTCTTCACAACTGGATATATTCTAACTGCTGGTTTTGCGTATTTTATAACCGATTGGAGAATGCTACAAGTCGCTATCACTGTGCCTAGCATTGCGTTTCTTCTCTACTGGTGGTAAGATCAATATCTCTTTGTTCAATGCTTTCAATCAAAATATATTTTTCTTTTCTTCATTTTTTTAAATATTGTTGTGACAAACTTTATAGGTTCATTCCTGAATCCGCACGTTGGCTATTGACAAAGGGTCGTGTACAAGAGGCGAAAGATCTCCTCCAACGAGCTTCCTTAGAAAATGGCGTAGAGATGCCGAGCGAAGCTCTGGATACGCTTCTTAATAGTAATAACGAGGAAACTACACCAGATTATAGAAAGCCATCGTTATTTGATCTTTTTCGGTATCCAAACTTGAGAAGAAAGAGTATTCTACTATTTTTCAATTGGTAATCTTTACTTTGATTTTCCTTCTGATTTTTCAGTACTTTTTGGCATATAGTATTTGCAAATATATCATCCTTTCCTTATTAATAGGCTTGTAAATAGTGGCACATATTATGGTTTATCCTGGCATGTGTCCAACCTTGGTGGCAACGATTACGTTAATTTCGTCATATCCGGGTTGGTGGAAATACCTGCATACACGTTTTTAATCTTTACATTGAATCGTTGGGGAAGAAAGATCATCCTGTGCGGTTGCATGCTAATAGCAGGATTTGCATTACTTGGAATCTTGCTTGTACCTGCTGGTTAGGACCAAAACAAAAATTAAATTTTATTGCATTGTTTTTTTAATCAATAAATTTATTAATATTTTCTAATTTATGAATATTTTTAGATGCTCAGTGGCTCGTAATATGTTTAGCGATGATCGGTAAGCTCACAATTACATCATCTTATGGTGCTATTTACGTTTTTACTGCCGAACAATTCCCTACGGTTATTCGAAATGTCGGTCTTGGAGCAAGCTCGACTTTCGCTCGAATCGGTGGAGTAATTGCTCCACATGTCATTCACTTGGTAATTCATTACTTTAACTTCCTAATCATGTTTATGATGTATTTATTTTTGATAAATACTATTTTCTAGTCTGAAATCTGGATGCCTCTACCATTTGTTATTTTTGGATCGTGTGTACTTTTTGGTGGAGTTATGTCGTTACTCCTTCCAGAGACGTTAAATAAGAAGCTCCCAGAATCTATACAAGATGGCGAATTATTTGGAAAGTATGTTGATATACGACACTTCTTTTACATTTCTCAAGGTAAAATATCAAAAAATCCTATTATCACATTTCCATGATTTTAGGAAATCGGAGAAGAAGAAGAAAAAGCAACAACTAGATATAGAACAACTAAACGAAGTTGATGTGATAAAACCATTGAAACCACAAGAAAACGGTGTTCACGAGAAACAAAACGGATGACGTTAAATTAGGAAAAAAATACAACGGTTATGCTCAAAGTATATACTTCAATCCTGTCTGATTGTATTTTAGGCACCCTTGTATACGCGTCTTACGTATACTAATCTTAGTGTGCCCATTGCAATACTGCAATACCAAAAACAAAACAAAAAGAAAACAAAATCACATTTATCTTTCAAATTATATCACCAATGATGTAGATTGCTTTTAATCAAACGAAACATGCAAAACGTGAAATCAAGGATGATAAGAAATGTATACTTAGACTTTCAGCTTGTTTCGTAATTACTGGAAAATACACAATGAAAGCAAGAAGGTAGCAGTTTCCTTATGTTTATACATACACGTAATATACAGCTTTTGTATTTAATAGCACATAAAAATTCTGCCAGCATATATATCATTTATTTTAATTTCTAAATGTGGTTTACATACATGTTAAGTGACCTTGAAATATAAGCCTGTAAAAGCTTCTTTCGAAAGCTCACGCAGGAAATAATTATATTTCTGCGCCGAGATCGCAGATAAAAAATACAAAGACTTTGACGTTTTAATTATGTCTTTATTTCATTATTAGTAATATATAACACATACCCCATCCTCCTATTTTAATCATTTTAATATTTTAGATGTATTACTGTTTTAAAATAAAATGTTCAATTTTATAAAATCTCAAATTTTTAGATTTTGTAGCTTGTGCTGACACCTGCTGGAAAGCGCAATAAATTTTGTTAATGTATCGAAATGTGAAAAATATCGATTCTTTGAAGTATATCGAAGACGCCTCAACTTTCTTGTTTTCCCGCGTAAACTGTTACGAATGTGTACCGGTTGCATTCAGTCGTGTTTGTGTATACAAATTTTATAATCGTCAAGATATTTGTAAAAATATTTATAAATAATATTGTGTTAAAACAGTAAGATTATTCGGAAAAGATGGATATTGATCGAGATCAAAGATTAGAAGAGATACAAAGAGAGTATATGGATTTTTTAGATGATATGGTAAGTTTGTAAAATTTTATAATTCTTAACCCTATATTATTCATCCTTTTTCTTACATATTCCTTAGGAAGATCAAGGCATTTATACT
Source organism: Bombus impatiens (assembly GCF_000188095.3). Taxonomy (NCBI): domain Eukaryota; kingdom Metazoa; phylum Arthropoda; class Insecta; order Hymenoptera; family Apidae; genus Bombus; species Bombus impatiens. The sequence goes on along the minus strand of NT_177694.1, from coordinate 1,308,534 downwards.
ACTCTCGTTAAAAATATGATTGAAGAAAACAATCGCAGACTATATGTAAATGTTAACGATTTACGAAGAAAGAATCCTATTCGTGCATCGAGGTATGCATAAATCTACTTTGTTCATTCTTGATCTTGTTTCTCAAGTATGATTAATTATATTAATTTTACAATATTTTATTCCACATTGGTTCCAATTTTTTTTATAGTCTATTAAGTAATTCTTTTGAAGAGCATCAAGCTTTCCAAAATGCATTAAAGCAATTTGTTGCAAGCATTGACACAGAGTATGCAAAACAAAATATAGATTTTTTTATAGCATTTGAAGGAAGTTTTGGAAATAAACATGTTACACCAAGAACCCTTACATCACGCTTTTTAGGTAACTTGGTGTGCGTAGAAGGTATTGTTACAAAATGTAAGTTATACAATTTTATATCATATTATATATATAAATTTTATGCATAAATATTATTACATTTTGATTCTGTAAAATATGTGTTTTAAACTTTGTTAGGTTCTTTGGTACGTCCAAAGGTTGTGAGAAGTGTTCATTATTGCAGTGTAACACATACAGTAATTGAACGAACATATACTGATTTCACTTCATTTGAAGCATTTCCACAGTCTGCTGTGTACCCAACTACAGTAATTATTTATAATACCATCATTCAAAAGTAAAATAAGTATTTCATGTTATATTTTTAATTTCGCAAATATAGGATGAAGATGGTAATCCATTAGAAACAGAATTTGGCCTTTCTACATACAAAGATCATCAAACATTAACAATTCAAGAAATGCCAGAAAAAGCACCAACTGGTCAGCTACCAAGAAGTATAGATGTTGTATGCGATAATGATTTAGTAGATGTTTGTAAACCTGGAGACAGAGTTCAGATTGTTGGAAGCTTCAGATGTCTACCTGGTAAACAAGGAGGATATACAACAGGAACTTTCAGGTATGCCAACTAACAAATATAAGTTTTGAAAATAACATTTAAATCTCTTTTAAATATAAAAACTATCTTCTACAGATCGATCTTAATTGCTAACAATATCATGCAATTAAGCAAAGAAGCTAATTTAACTATTTCTCATGATGATGTTGCTAAATGTAAAAAACTTGCAAAAAACAATCCTTGTAAAAATATCTTTGAACTGCTTGCTAGATCACTAGCACCTTCCATTCATGGTCATGATTACGTGAAGAAAGCAATTTTATGTTTATTACTTGGTGGTGTTGAGAAATTATTACCTAATGGTACAAGATTAAGAGGGTAAGGAACATTAAGCTATATGCATAGCAAGTAAATTTTCTAAATTAAATTTAAATAAGATTTAATATTTAATTCCTTTATTAGAGATATTAATGTTTTGCTCATTGGTGATCCATCTGTTGCAAAGTCGCAACTTTTGCGCTACGTTTTGTGTACAGCTCCAAGAGCAATACCAACTACTGGCAGAGGATCATCTGGTGTGGGTTTAACAGCCGCAGTTACTATAGATAATGAGACAGGAGAACGTCGGCTTGAAGCTGGGGCTATGGTATTAGCGGATCGCGGAATTATTTGTATAGATGAATTTGATAAAATGTCAGATATTGACAGAACAGCTATTCATGAAGTGATGGAACAAGGAAAAGTAACAATTGCTAAAGCTGGAATACATGTTAGCTTAAATGCAAGATGTTCAGTACTGGCAGCTGCAAATCCAGTTTATGGAAGAGTAAATCGCGTTATATTCATTAATATAAATTAATATGTATTTGTTTATACATGTATCTTTTTCAGTACGATCAATATAAGACACCAATGGAAAATATCGGACTCCAGGATTCATTGCTTTCACGTTTCGATTTATTATTTGTTATGCTAGACATTGTGGATTCTGAACAAGATCAAATAATCAGTGATCATGTTGTTAGGATGCATAGGTATAGAAGTACAAAAGAAAAAGATGGAGAGGCACTACCTCTAGGCAGTAAAGTAGATATATTAAGTACAAAAAATCCAGATCAAATCCTTCCTGATGAAAATGACACTCAAATTTATCAAAAATATGACCCCTTATTGCATGGATTATTGCAATCTAAAAGGTACTTAAACTGTTATACATTCATACATTTATATTTGTAGTACTTTATAGAATGATAATGTTCTTTTAGCGATCAATTATTAACTATAAGTTTTATGAGGAAATATATTCACATAGCTCGTTGTATGAAACCAAAGCTTACAGAGGAAGCTAGTGAAGTAATTGCTTCCGAATATTCGAAATTACGATCTGAAGAATCAATAAGTTCTGATGTAGCAAGGGTACATTGTTTTATTCATTTGTAGTTTATTTCATTTATTTCCTTATTAATTTTGTATTACTTCTTACTAGACTCAACCAGTAACAGCTCGTACTTTAGAAACATTGATTCGATTGTCTACTGCACATGCAAAGGCTCGTTTATCAAAAAACGTTACCGCAGATGATGCGCATGCAGCAATAGAATTAGTAGAATTCGCCTATTTCAAACGAGTTCTGGAAAAAGAAAAGAAGAAACGAAGGCGACATGATAGCGAAGAAAGTGCAGGTGGAGACGAGGAGAACGAAAACAAGAAGAAACGTACAAAGAAGACTAACGCGGGAGAACAAGATCCATATGATTTTGAAAGCGATGATGACAGCCACATTGATGAAGCTGCAAGAAGAATTACTAGGTCGCAAATGAAATCGACTGATTCAAGTCAGCCATCAGCACCAGATTCTGATCAAACTGTAGAACCAGAAGCTACTGCAGCTATCACTGAAGAAAGGTGTGTGTTTAATTGTTTTCAAACTGCTATTTATATCAATGAAATTTGAATGTTATATATGTTCTGTGATTTCAGATTGAAGGTTTTCAGAGCACTTCTTCATAAGTTGTTTCAACAACAAAGGGCGCAATCACTTTCATTATCAACAGTACGCGAATATATCAATACTCAACAAAGTCAAGAATTTACATCGAGCGAAATTACCGCTGCAATTAATAAAATGTCTGATGCGAATCAAATTATGGCCGCAGATGATAATATCTTCCTTATGTAAAATGTATTTGGTACTGTAAGTTATCCTGTATTTTTTACATTAAGGATAATTGTAAATTTGTTATGAACGTATTTATCGTTAAAAAACATTTAAGTGCATATCTATATTCCGGTTAAATTATATTTTTACTATTTAAAATTTATATTATATGTATAAGTACTTGATACATTTTATATTTTCATAATTGACAATTCATAAAAATGGCTGGTCTATCTCTTTTTTTTTGTAAAATAAAGAGAGAGTTTAATATAATTGGAAATATTTATATCTATTAACATTTATTATCTCTCCATATTACAGTACAGCACATTGGCACGTAAACTAGCAACAGTGATCAACATTCATTACAATATCGTAAACAATATTGTTTATATTTCTAAGTCTTTGTTTTGTATATATATATATTTATATAAAATCAACCCATATCACATAGATATAAATAGTTGTGCTGTCTCATTTAAATATATATATATATATATGTATCTAATATTTAGGCATTTTTTACATAACTTGTTCTATCCGCGTTTTTATACCGTTAAAAAAGTTCTTAAATTTGTAACGTCATAAATTTTCACTGTATACTAGCTGTCATAAATTTTTGTAATTATCTTGAACATATGGTATTTCTAGAACTGCCTGATCAAGTTTTAAAAAACCTTGCTGTATAATATTTAATTTTACATAATCATATTGTTTGAAATTATGTATGTTGATTTGTATTTACAGGTCTAATATCATTTGATTTGAATATACATCAATGATAATATTGTAACATAATATATTGCCTTTTTTTTCATACGCACAATTTGTATAATTAAATTATGATCTTTGAGTGTACCAAATTGTTCAGATTTTACTATATAGATATATATATAATCACAACAAAAAAATACTACAACATTTATAATCAGCTATTTTCTTATTGTTATAATACAGGCCTTCAGGACGTAATGTTTCTATTGGAAATGAACAAATTTCGTTCGATCGTCTTTTGTTCACATTCGATATATTAAATTTTCAACAACTAAATTGTTTATTTTTTTAAAAAATCGTCACTTAAATTCATTGTACTCATATTATTCTCGATAACGTTAATTTCATTACTCTTAATTAGCACTTCCATGGCTTAACTTTTTGCTGTATAAAACCTACTGTATCTAATCCTATAATTCTGTACAAATTACACATTTCAACACCAATAACTGACACAGAATATATATAACACAATAACAAATTATATTCAATATATCTTAAAATATGTTATTACAATCTACAAAACATTAATCTATATAGAACCTGAGTATTTGCAATAGCAAACTGAGACATGAGGGAAAGAATAAACTTCTGTTTCAAAAAAAATAATATCAAATAACATGATAAATAATTTAGAAATAAGAATTGTATTATACAATTCCCTCGTGCAGTAATAAAATAATACTTCGATACAGCATTGCAAAATTTTCTATATAAAAATAACGATTAAAAATGGATATAAATCATTTTTCTGCATATATCTCTACATTTTTCACTTTATAAACAACGACGTAAAAAATAAGATTCGAAAAATATGCAAAAGAAATAATTCTACTTCGATATTTTTCCGATAGGATTACAGAAATTGTACCTTGTCTTCTCTGTGCTCAAAAATGCTTCTCTTATGCCTTACCTTTAACGCTGGTGTTTCAGGCACATACTTATATTTTTCTTCTTATTTACCAATGTTTTATTCGTGTAGACAGTTAAGAACGAAGCACATGTAATCAACAGCGAAATACAAATTGTATTTGCATTATTTTTAATTTAATTCACATTTTCACCAAGGATGCTAAAAAGCATGTGCTCCATTTTTATACTGTACTGCGCTATAATTTATATCCGCGGCTATTTGTTTAAAAGCGTTTACTTAAACCTCGTCTTCGCTGGACTCACTGCTGTATGCCAACTGTTCCTTCCACCATTCTCGAACCTCTAGCATGACGCTGGAAGGTTTTGGTACAGTTGCTTTTGCGTTGACTACTTCCCGCTGCTGTCGGCTTTGCTCGGTGCTCTCTGTGAGATGTGGCAAATTATTTTTCGGCGCCGCTTCAAATGGAAAGCTCACGTTGGAGAAAAACACGATAAAAAGGATATAGTTACAAAGTATAAAAATATACATACGTGGTGGTCTATTATTCTTCTTCTTAGGTGCCGCACTCTTGTCTTTTTCAGACCTAATGGAAGCAGGATCTGATAGTGTTGGGATTAAATATTTTCTTCCTGATCCACTACCTATACTATCAGATCTTGGAAGCACTACTGGTTTCTTTGCTTTGCAGTGCCTGATTGCATCAATCTCCTGCTTGGTAATAAATATTATTAAAAATTATATATGTATTTTTCACTATCAATTGATTAAAAATAAAATTTACCTTTGTTTCAGTTTCTTCTTCTTTGGCTACTTCCTTCCCTTTTTCTTCTACATGCTCTTGTTGTTGTACTTGTTCAGTGTTGGCACGAAGACCGGCTACGAGACTATTCTGTTGCTTCTATAATTGTAAATTATAAATTAAATCCAATTTTCTGTAAATTGTTGTTTATAAACTTACCCCACTAGCACGTATTTTTTTCAGGCAACCTTCTAGCCAATTTCTGATTGTTTGCTTAGCAACCTCTTCTTCAATAATGTATTCAAACTCCTCTCTTGCCAATAATTCTTCAAGCTGAAGAGCTTTTCGAATATCAACCGAACGATAGGATAACATGCTGCAAAGAATATGTCGTCGGAAAATATTTCTCACAATAATGATAGTTACTTATACAAGGACTTACTTGATAACGTCATGAAAGGTAACATCTTCACCATTGTTCAACTTTTCTAATTCGTAGCACATATGTTTGAAGAGAAGCCGATCCTTCTGTGGGTCAGTTTCCAATCTACCTTTCAATAATCTTAAAATAAACTTCACCTAAAACAAACTAATATATCATTACTTCTAGCCAATTTATAATAGCATGTTAAGCCCGTAAAGACTTTTCTTTTAGGCGTACCCGTTTCACAGGTATAAAACCTTTCTGATGATTATCAACAACGTTCCAAGTGTTCTGGAAGTTTCTAATATCAGCATACGATAACAAAGCGTCTTCTTCATTGGAGTAAAATAGAGAAAAGTTCTCCATAATAATAGCTATTATGAAAGATTATAAATTTATGGTACCATCCTTAAAGAATCATTCCAAAACAACCAGTGTATCTATTCAATGAGATCGATTAGTACTTACCCACCAGAAGATTTAAAACAATGTAAGTGATAATGACGTAGAAAGTACAAAAATATATTAAGGAAGCATGAAAGTTGCCGCAATCGGTTTCCCAATAATTAGCAGCTGGAGTGCAATATGGTGGTTGTATCATGCAATCGTGCATTATTTTATTCCAATCTTCCCCTGTGACAATACGGAAGAGCATCGCGACGCCTGTTACAGGTGACTCAAAATTGGCACGCCTAAATGATAATCGTCTCTCTTAAGATTGTATTAGAAATAAAGCGCCTGCACCATTTAATTATTTTCTAATCTTAACACTACTCCTTCATTTTATTGCACTGAAATACGTAACATTACCTTCCTATACCTTCACCATACTTTACAGTTCCAAAGATGATCGTGCCAGCTAGCGCATAAAAGAAAACAAGAAGAAACATGCCAAATATAATGAAGAAACTTTTGCAAACGGATACTCCGACCGTTAACATCAGCATTTTGAGAGTTGTATGTTTGCCAGTGATTGTGAAAAATCTAAGGATCACGACCATGAAGCCGATTACATATGACAAATCATTCTGCAAGAAAGGTATTCCCGTCATTACGGTCATTATGTTATTTTTAAACAAACGAACGATCACGAACGATAATAATATTACCGACCTACCTTCATTGTACAATGAATGACGATCCAAATAACACCGACGACTGTCACGAGCAAATCATATCTGTTTCTTCTGGACTGCCAATAGCCACGTGGTGTAAAAGCAATATTTTTCATAATTACTTCCACGAGGAAGATGAGTGTCAGAATCGTGGACACCGTAGCGAGTGCTTCCGTGTGTTCTTCCTCGATTCTCCACTTAAGGGGGGAAAAAATAAAAAAAGGTTCATTAACGCAAAAAAAAAAGATATTGTGTCGATTTACTTTTACCACGGTCTAATGGTAGCCGGCAAGGAACAAATGATTCAAGGTAACAGTCATTGAATCCTGTCCTTTTGCGAGTATGTTCTTTTGTATGCGAAAAGTTTGCTAATTAATTTTATAAAACGATGTTATGGTGTTGTGGTGTTTTTGTGTGTTGTTCTTATAGAAAATGAATGAAATATTATTCAACTCACAGAGACACACAGAAGAGCACTGTTTATGAGCACCATGACCGCAATAAATCTTTTAAAATAGATATTTTGCGTGATGTCATAGATAAATGCCCTGAATTTTTTTCCATCTGGTCTGGGTGGTAAATGTAACGGTTGTGCGATTTTCAGTCGCTTTTTCAAATCACACCTATTCGAATCATAATAAATATTCGTTTACAATTTGAACGTTTCATTTGAGAAATCCATTATGTTCAATTAAAACTTTACCATCGTCTTTGATCGACCGTGAGTAATGCGGTTCCTTTATTTTCAGAATAATTAGCGATAACAACACCGACGAACAGCGTTAAACCAATCATGCAACCCAGGAAAATATAGATATGAATATAAATAGCATGGACCTAAAAAGTCATTGCATAATATCATCGCAGAAGTACTCGAAGGTAATGTTAATGACTTACGGGACCAAGAGCTTGTATAAGAACATCTCTAACGTCGAGCCATCCTTTAAAAGAGAGTACTTCAAAAAGTGCCATCAGCGCGTCACCAATATTATCAAAATTAAATCTTCTAGGATTAGCCCTAAAAGATTTTAACATCTACTTAGAAACTCTTTCCTTTGTAGAATCATTTAAATTTGGCATTTTCTTTTTAATAAGCCTACCAAACGCGTGGCACTAGTATCGATGGATAGCTCTCATTTTCGCTAGGATTTAATTTCATTTTCGTCACAAAAACTCTCCTCATGAATACTCCAACGCAATCTTCTCGTTTTAAAATAGTGGGATCGTTGCAACGAGCTAATCTACCCCCGTAGAGCTGTACACCATAACTCGCGAATATAAACATCAGTAAAATCAATAGAGTAGAGACCTAAAAAGCTTCTTATTCATTTTTTGTCTGAACTCAGTGCCAAACGGCTTTTATGTATTCAAAAAACATTTGCATGTTTGAACTTTTAATTAGAATTATTTACCAATAAGATCTCTTTGAACCCTCTACATAATTCATAAACAACTTTTCTCATGTGCGGTACAAGAGTGAAGATTCTTAGTGGTCTAACGCAACGTAAGATCATAAGAAGTTGCGCACCGGAATTCGGAGGCACGCTCTTCGGCATCCAACAGAGAAACACGAGGCTGACCTAAACGACCACTGGATTAGCGTTGAATTTATCAGATATCGAATAGCAAGAGTGATTTTTTATCAACGTACGACATAAATAAAAATATCCAACACGGAGGCGACGTCTTTGATATAGGCCTTCGGCGTAAAAAATAGCCCGTCTGCCAGAATTTTCAGAGCTAATTCGATACTCATAAAGATCACGAAACCGTACTCCGCAATTTGCAATGCCGGAACTTCCATTACGCGGTATCGTGGTGTTTCGAACATCATAGAGATACAAGACATAGTGGTAGCAAAAATCATTACCCAATCAAGGTATGTGACCAAGCCAAGAAAATTGCTACAAAGCGTACAAATATATGTGACTATAATTAATATTCCTTGTCTTGAACTTCAAGCAATAGTTTAATGCATTTTAAAATATCAATGCTTATACTGAAAGCACTTACTGCAGGCTTTTATATTGAACTTTCCTCTCTTTTCCAGTTAATGGATCTTTTACGTTTGTATCGTATCTCGCGTAAACAAGCGACTGGCAAATTTTACGAAATTTACTTTCACGCGGTACTGCGAACAATGGTGTGTCAAAAAATGGGTGATTTTCGCGTAAATCTTCTTCACGCTGATTTCTACATAAGTGCAATGTGGTAAGCAGTTCAATTAGAAATAGAAAGAGTGTAAGTGTTCGAACCAGTGAGGAGAAACTATTGCATCTTACCTTCGCATCTCGGCCTGCTGTCGTTTAGCTTGCAACAATTTAATGTCCAAATCATGCGGTCTACTCCGAGAAGAGCTAACTCTGTTTATACCTCCGATATCACCGTTTTCCATTAAATGTTCGTACGTCTGTTTCAACTTGATTGATCCACTACGGACGCTTCTTCTAATTGATCTATTATAATGATCATTTACAAAATTATTATTATCTATAAATACTCTTTAAGTAATACATTATTATGTAATTATTTGTAGAACTTAAGATCTTACTTTTTCTGGTCAAAACGAAGTTGCTTGGCACTACTGACAGTACCCTGTGGCTTTAAAAGACCTTTTCCTGGCACTGGTATCATAGCCGAATCACCTAGTAATAATCTTTGATTATTTGAATCACTGAAAAACAGTACACATATTGTATGTTTAGCATAAGACTTATAAATAATGTTCAAACATTTTATGATATAATAACTCACTTTATAATATAGATAACAGCTGCTTTTTTAAGATTTGTAGCAACGTTTCTTACTTTCGGTGGATTATTTAAAATTTTTACTGGACGTTGTTTCCTATATATCATTTTTGAATCAAAAGTTTCGTTTATTTTCTTGACACCTTCGTTTTCTTCAGTTTCCATTTCAAATACGAACTGTCTCATGAAACTTTCACGAACCTAAATTAAAAATATAAAAATGTAAATGTATATGTGTTTTACCCATTTTTTTGTAATAAAAATACACAGTAGGATAATAAGTAATACTTACTTTTGGAAGATTGAAATCTGATGGCACTTTGTGTAAACATGTCATTTGAGGACTATCAGGAAACTTCTCAAAGATTCGCAACCTAAATGGTAGAGTTTCCTTTATCTCTGCACTTTGTTCGCGGAATTTTAATTGCTTCAGTTTCTTGATATCTTCGTCCAGTTCAAGATTATCCAAAATTACAGCGACGAACAAACTTAACACAATCTATAAAAAAGATATAATATTATTAATTACATCACGATTAAGAAGAAAATAACTCTAAATCTATTTCTATTTTTTTTACCAGCGTGACGAAAAGATGGTATAATATGAAATACATAGCAGCAAGAGGAGCCATTGTTTCATGTGTTCTTAACATTGTTTCGTCCATAACGTCTACCCAAGCTTCTTGTGTCAAGATTTGGAACATGGACATAAATGCCTAAAAAACCTTCCATCAGTATAATTTGATTACAGTATAAATCTGATCACATCTTTTACCTCTGGAAATGTTTCAAACTTCGTGAAATCAAGAAAGCAAAAAAGCTGCATAGAAATACTGGACGATATGACTAGCAGGCACATGGTAAATATAATGAGGCTGCCTAGCTTTTTCCCCGGACCAAATATTTTATATACAAAATCCTCGAGCATAGGTGATGCCTTGATGAGTCTGACTACTCTAAGAACCTAATTACAAAAAAATGCCATATCAATTTATCATTGTATACTTTGATTTTGTCTTTTTTTTTTAACTATATAACTGTATCTGTTTTAGGGCTGAACAAAAGTGAATATAGAAACCTGAAAATACGTGAATCCAGAAAGATAGAAGAACGGAATGATGTGTAGGGTTGTACCAATTGCCAGCAGCAGCTCGAATTTGTGAATCGAATGCTTGTAATAACTGCGAAAGCCGAGACACCAGATTTTGAATAACGTCTCGAGGTCCAAAAATACGGTGAACGCGATTTCAGCGTAGTAATAGTTGTCATAGTACATATGCCTTGGTTTCTCATCATGCTTGAAGCTCATCGTCGCAGTGGCGATTCCATTTGCCAAAATCACGAACATTACCACCATACGAAATTGTGGAGATCTAAGAATCGCGTGACATATGGGAGAAGCCAATCCTCCGTGTTTGTTCTCATCTAGAGTTACCAATTTCCAACCATTATCGTCACCAGTTAATATCTAAAAAAAAAAAGAGACATTATATGTAGAGTCCAATTAATTATTTTACAAACTACAAAGTTTATTACTAACTTGTGACGCTGTATTGTTACTGATGTGCCCCCTAACACCCCACATTTGTTGAAATTGTACTCGTATTTCATTAAAAGTTTCCGTAATGACGGCTATGAATACGTTTTTCACGAGCCATGCTAAGAAAAATATCATCGTACTAAAGTAAAGAACCGCACGCCAAGCGGGTAAACTATCTATAGCACGGTACATGATAAAAACCCATCCCTCTTGCGATGCAGTTTGATAGACAGTAAAAATACTAGTAGCTGAAAAACCAAAGTTATTTCTGTAAAGTACATTACTTAATAAATAAGGTTGTAAGAAATGTATTATACTGTAAGATTTGTCATTACCAAATTCATCGAATCCATTGAAACCCATGATGTACTTCGACAATTGGAGTTTCATACAAGTCATTCCTTCTGGACATTGGTATCCTGATTCAGGATCAGTAGAACAAAAAGTATCAGGAATGGCTAAACTATTTATAGTTATATACTTCGGATCTGTAGTATTAAGAACACAATGGTTTTTCAATTCACCGAAGAATTGAACGCCTAAAAGACCATAAAGAGACATGAAGAAAAGGAAGAAAAGAGTCACATTATATATCTGTTGACTCGAACGCCTGAAATCACAAGTAGCGCAATAAGTATAAAACGCTCAATGAATTTTTTGTCTCCAAAATACTTACTTAAAAATTTGATTAATTCTAGCTTTCGGCATGGAGAACTTAAGGAAGACTCGTAAGAAGCGTATCATAATCAAAGGTCGTGGTGCCCGCAATATCGAAATGGGAGTGAGCCGTATATCGAAACCTAGCATCTCAAACATTTGTAAAATTACAGATAACCAGAGAAAGATGACCATACTTCCATCGAATTGGCACCAATGATCTTTTAAATAAGATTTATCCCTCTGTAACTAAATGATTGTCAGTTTTTTGTAAATTGTTAGGTAGATTTACAATATTATACGAATTACCTTCAGTATGCCCCTTATGTGCATCTTAGCAATCATTTCAGCAGTAAATAAAAACGTAATAACTAAATCGCAAATAAAGGTAACATATTGAAGAGGTGGAACTTTTTCAAAAGTCTTAGGAGTATTTAAGCAAACAGAAGCTAAAGATACTAGAGCACAAGACCTCATCAATCTTCTCACCCATAGCTACAACAACCAAGTAATTAGTTAGTAATTAATATTAATAAATGTACACGCAGTTTACAAGAAGAAACGACAAATATTTGACTTATTCAAGAATGAATATACGTGTTTCTGATGTACCTTATTCACCCATTCTATATCAGCGCTCTCATTGAGGGACTCCTCTGGGCCATAATCGGCCAAGACGGGTTCCCCTTTGAGGCTCTGCTTGCGCCCCAGCATCATAATAGGAATTATGTTCGCAATGGTGAGGCCTATAATTGAAAAGTATTACGAATAACACAATATTACGGAATAAACATGAACATCAATAACAATAAATAATAATAAAAAACAATTCTTTCGATATTATTATAAAAACAATTATATTATTATAAATCAACAGCAATATGATGGTTAAATAATTACATGTTGAAAATTAAAATATAATATATGATACTGATATACGAAGAAGACAATAGTTAAAATTACTATAACATAATTAAACGTGTACATAATGTATAATTTTAATTAAGATTACTATAATTATCGCATCCAATAAAAATGATGTAATTAATTGGTCCTACCTTTTTTTTAACAATTTGGACGACAACGAAAATTGCCTTTACGGCAATTCATATAGACTACATTTCAGTATAAAACAACGATAAAGCTTTAACGTGTAATAAACATCTTATTAGTAACAACAAGCTGGCGGCATGGCGGTGATCATTTTTTGGTTCAGTTCTGGGCTTTCCAGTGATAGTGAAAGCTCGATGTGAGCATGAGCAGTAATATTATCATTGCAAACAAATCAATATTTCAAATCGTGAACGAAGGCGCGTGAATCGACGATGTTGTAAGTAACAAAGACTTTTATTTTGATAATCATTATTCATTAATGAAATATTTAAAAGAATAATGTCGATTTATTTAAAAAATGTAGTCTTCTCTCATAATTAAAAAGGAAATGTTTTACTTTCATTATTAATTTTATTTTCAAAAAATCGTATATTAAAATGTGCTTAATATATATTTTAAAGAACACTTTCATTTTTTTAATTTGTTAATGTTTGCATTTATTAAATATAATGCTATTGTTAATATTGATTAAGTTTTCTTTATGTTCTTCTCTGTTGAGGCCATCATTTTCGAAAATTCGGAGTTTGAATTGGATAAAAGTACAGATGGTGCGTCAAATTCAATTATTTGGCCATTCTTCATAACGATAACACGATTACATGAAATAACAGTCTTCAAACGATGAGCTATCGTTAATACAGTAGAATTGGAAAATGCGTTTTGTATGGTATTTTGAACAGCGACTTCAGTTTCTGGATCAACAGCAGCAGTTGCTTCATCTAATACTATTATCTACAATGGAATTATAAATTATTAAGTGAAATAAACATTAATTAATACGAAGAACTTTCGCTGACATCATACTTTGGCATTACGCAAAAGTGCTCTTGATAAACAAAGTAATTGTCGCTCGCCAACGCTTAAATTGTTTCCTCCAACTTCAATAGGAGCATTGAGTTCTTCTGGCATAGCTTGAATTTTCTCCTTCAATTGAGTTTTTTCTAAAACACTCCAAATTTCGAAATCGTCAAATTGTTCAAAAGGATCCAAATTTGATCTACAATATAATTATAGATATTATTCAATTTCTAATATTCAAATTTACTTCTTTGTTTATTTTTTAATTTGTTAAATGTACTTGCCGTATGGTTCCACTAAATAAAACAGGATCCTGAGGAATTATAGACAATTTATTCCTTAATAATTTTAACTTCACTTTTGCTATATCTATACCATCAATTCGAATTTTTCCGTTAGAAATTTCAACTAATCGAAACAAAGCAACGATAAGAGAACTTTTCCCAGCTCCTGTTCTTCCCACAATACCTAAAATTCATTATGTCGCAGAAAAAATAATCATGTAAATAATGATCGTAAATCTGTTATCAAATTATTATTACCTATATGTTCACCGGATTTAATAACAAATGAAATATTATCTAATACAGGTGGCAGTTCTTTTCTGTACTTCAATTCGACTTTATGGAATTCCAACTCGCCGTCAGTAGGCCATTGATCTGAAGGATTTATAGGATCATTCCTAAAACTTTCTTCTTTCTGCAATGTCTGTAAGGTGCAACATATATATTATTAGCTATGTGATTTAATTATCAATTATTGTTGCAATTAATAAGTACTAATTTTATTTACCCTTAAGTAGTAACTTATTCTTTCGACACTTATAAAACGAGTTTCTGTTTCTGCCATTAATCTTACAGTATACTGAAAAACGCCGGTCATTTGCATTGCATATGCCATTGCCAAACCGGCAAGAGATGGTGATATTTGGTTTTTAAGCAATATTACAAGAAACGCAGTAATGGAAGAGGAAATAATCGCTAAAATATCGAGTCTCACGGCGGACCATCTCATGATAGACTGACACAGGTAAAGACACAAATTGTTCAAGTCAATTAATTCCTCAAATCTAAAATGTAGTAATTCAGTATTATACTTTTATCTCCTTCAAATTACTTCATTCGTGATTCAATTTAAGAAATATACTTGTTTACAAATGCTTTTCCCTTTTGGAATGCATGAATGGTATTCAAACCATGAATAGTGGTTGTAACAAAGCTCAAAACGGGAGATCGCGAGGTACTCTCTATTCGCTTGAAATCTCTCATTGCTACTCTGAAAAATTTGTCTTTTCGCTACATTTGATAGTAATAAATATGATAAATTCTTATTTAGAATATTAATCTCACCTAAAGATTTTGCTAATATAAAAGAAAACAGCTGCAAGAATGATTAATGGTATACAAAACCAGGGTAATATTGCACATATAGCTATAATTGCAAAACTACATGTAATAATATTCTGTACCATGTTTTCCACAGAAATCGGTATGTAATTGTCCACTACAATAAAAAGATAGATAAAGAAATGCATTTACTTACTAGTTCCAAAAATATTTAGGAGGTTTTACCTTCATCAATATCTCGGCTAAAAATATTTTGTATTCTTCCAATAGGAGTAGTTTCAAAAAATGTAACTGCTGATTTAATCATTTTCTTAAAAACTTGATTGTGTAATGTCGTTGAAGCCTTTATTGTAGCGTACATAATAGCAAAGCCACGCAGTAAACTTGTTAACAAAATAACTCCAATGCAGCCAATATAAATGTTTTGATAGTATGAATAGTTTGGATTATCATTTAAATTGTTTGAAGTTACAGTTTTATTGGTATTGGGATCAGTGACATTCTTAAATGAAAAAGATCAACGTTAACTAAAAATAAGAAACATAAATACCAATTAAAAAAAAAAACATATTTACTCCACCACCAGCTTTAATCCATATGGCTAACCACCAAGTACTAAATGCTGAACTTCCAACATTTAACAAGAGCGTAAAAAATACCAAAAGAGTTATAAAATAACCACCTGCAGATTTCACATATGTATGATACGTGTACAATTCCACAGTACCCGTCCCCATTTTTTCTGGCGTTGTCAGAATTGCTCCTAGATAACAAATATGAATAACATAAATGACAAATATTTTTAAATTGATGATATAAATCTTAACACACACCACCTCCATGTATTTCCTTTGATATTGCAATATTTTCATTGTTGTCTCCAGAACTGCATGCTATTTGTTTCTCCAAATCATTACTAGATTCTCTGCTATCTATCTTAGTTAATGCTGAGGTTTCACTAATTAAATTAGAAGTAATTGTTAAAATTACGAAAACTATAGTCTTTAAAAATTATTTGTAAAATGCATACTCTGTTGAACTATTCTTCGTTTTTAATAGTGCACTGTTTACCATTGCAGCGTATTCTCTATTTAATTTTATCAATTCATCGTGTGTACCCTGTTCTACAATTCTACCTTTATGCATTACATAAATTTGATTAGAATGCTTTAGGAACTGTAATTGTTCGGATATAATGTTATTTGTAATTAAGTATATATATATTAATTGAGTTTCATAAATATTTATTTTAAACATACTTGAACCTGATGTGTTACAAACAAAACACATTTATCCTTAAGCACTCCGAGAATTAAATTTTTAAAAATGTAAGAACCCACATGTGTATCTACTGCACTTAATGGGTCGTCCAAAAAATATATATCTCTTGAAAAAGAATGCTTTTTTAATATCCACTTGTAATAATAAATTAAGAAATTTTAATAGAGAAAGAAAACTATTTACCGATTAGCGTAGAGTGCTCTAGCGAGAGCAACTCTTTGTTTTTGTCCCCCTGAAAGATTTATACCTCTTTCTCCAATCTCAGTTTCGTCTCCACCCGGTAACATATTCAAGTCTTCTTTTAGACTGCATACTGTCAATGCTTGATAGTATCGTTTAGCATCAAACTGGTTTCCAAACAATATATTTTCCTTAAAAGTTGCATTAACAATCCATGCCTGCTGACTAACATAAGCGCATGAACCTTCTCTCAAAATATGGCCATTTATCATTTTTAACTGCCCTAGAGCAGCAAGTAAGAGACTAGATTTCCCACTTCCTACTTGTCCACAAATTCCTATTAATGTACCTTTAGCTGCTCCAAACTTAATATCAGAGAGTACTTCCACATATTGTGTTTCCTGGGAGGGTTCATTAAGTTTCTCTAGTTCAATTTTGGTCTTTAAATATGATCCAACTTTCCTGAAAAAATACAAAAAAAATTATTTCAAAGGAATAATTCCAGATGACAGTAAAAATACACAAACAAAAAAACACTCACTTTTTTTCTTTAACATTTTTTAACTTCTTAGTGTGCAAGTTAGAATTTTCGTAAACGAATGTACCATTAGCAATGGCTACAGCTTGCGATTTTACTATTGGTTTAGATATGTGACATATCTGTTCTTCTAGAAGCAATACATCCTACACAAATATTACTAATTACTAATTACTAAAGGCGAACATCAAAAAGTGTAGTCGAAAGGAGTAACTCGTGACTGTTTTGACAATCAAATCATTATAAACATGGTCAAACGATTAATTCTAATGACAATACGACATTCACATAAGCAAGCATTAAATTTCTCACATCTTACATTACATACACCAATTATAAATAATAAACTTAAAAATGCATACAAATTAGAACTTACAACATGCAATGTGTCACACAATCGTATTGTATTAATGCCTCTAAAAAAAACAAAATGAATCATCACAATGTTTATGTATTTAAATGGATTATCTTAATATCGGGCATGAAATTAACTATATTACAAAGCATCGTGCGTTGCTCTAACTACGATAACAACTTTTTTACAATGCAAATGTTATTTGCAAACTAATCTTACGTTTTTACTATCATAATTAGTAATTGCTATTAACAAAGAAGATCCAAAAGTAAACACCTGAAATCTGTTGAGTGTTATGTTTGACTCATTAATATGAACTAATGCCACTTGAAGGAACATAAAAGAAGAACGAAATTGAGAATTCAGCAATGTTACAAAAGGGAACACCTGGAAAAGTAATGGATTATAATTTAAAGTAGTAATAAGACAAACTTATGTTTTGTTAGACTATTTTCAAACATTTGCATTTCAATCATATGAATAACCCTGTATTATTTCCTTAATGTATATAATACCACAAGGAGGAGTAAAAGAAAAAGCAATTATTCTGTGTATATTTACATGTATGCAACACTTTCCCCTTTACGACTACAACCGTTCAACCATTTACAATTAAGGTGAAAATATGAGATTATTAATAAAACAAAACTTCCGTGTATATTATATCATAATTTTCGTTCAATTTTTTCTTTAAATAATTTAAAAAATAAATTTGGTAAATATAAGATACACGAGAATTTGTTTGATAGTAGTAAGTACGAAATACCCATCCATTAAATATAAATTATGGCAGAATTGCAATTAAATTGTAATTTAAATTTTAAGAGACCTTCATTCTTCTAAGTGCAATATGAGCGTCGATAAAATGTCGTGTAGAATCCTTAAGGGAGGCGAGTGCCATTCTCAGCATATTTCCAAAAAATGTTGTAATTGGGAAAGCCTGCAATATATATCCCATTAAGTGCAACACTTGTTTCTTGACTTGATGACTTTAAATATTCTGTGCAAAATAAATATCGTTGACCATACAAATGCTAATTATACACTTCTTAAATTGTGCTGATGTCGATTTACACATGATTTTTTCGGTATTACTTATTCTAATATTCCTCCAAAAGAATATAAATAAGTGACTGTGCTAAATGTTTACTTCATAAATTAATATATACCTGAGCAGCAGTTAAATTACTGCCTGTAGATAAATGAGCTAGAAATGTAATAATTGCAGCTATCACAGGTATAGCTGGAGTTAAAGAAATAGCAAGACTTTGGAAATATACAATTTTATGTAACCAGTATTCCTCCTTCTTTCGTATACCTGAGAATTAATTAATATATTAAAAGGCAATACAAATTAGAAATATAATACTAATATATCAAATAGATAATATATTAAAAAGATGGTAATCATACCAAGAAGTTTGTGGCTGAAATATTTTTCCCATGAATACATTTTAATCAATTTTACACATTCTAAAATTTCGTTCATTAATTTCACTCGTATGTCTGTAATAACAACTGTCTTAAAACGAAAATGTCCGACTAAACGGGATATAAGATACTGTTAAAAAATAATGTCATGTAGTGAAATTTTGAATAGATAGAAAAAATAACTTGGCAAACTTTATAAAAAAAAACATTGTTTACCTGACAAGGATAGAATATCAGAAAGGTCAATATTCCACAAATAGCTATGGGACTAAATATCCACAGAATATAGGCTATACCACAGATAATAATTATTGGGCCACTGAATATCATAGGTCCATAAATGACTACATCAAAAAGTCTTTGACTGTCATTAGTAAACAAATTAGTTATCTGAAATTGCAAAATGAACATAAATATAAAATTAAATTCAATTTGACAATATATTCGAAATCTCACTTCTCCTGTGCTTTTGTTTCCGAGACTATTCAGTCTAATAATCTTTTTGTATAAAAGAGTAGTACAAGCAGATTTTAATCTCAGTGCTGTTCTAATATTAGTGTTCCAAGTCCAATTAAAAAATACTATTCGCAGTAGATCACAGCATGTTAGTAACAATGCCCATTTTATACCTATCCATGTACCTTCTTCTGGTGACTGAACGTGTTCCAGTACTTTCTTCATTAATATCATCTAAGACAAAAATATAGCATTCTATATAGTACTATATATAACACTTGTATTCTACATGAAACTAAAAGTCATACAGAGGTAATAAATCCGCAAATTGTAGAGCAACTTAATAAAAATCCAGCTATACATATTCTTGTTCTCGTGAACCTCCAAGCTACGCTTGAAAATGATGCCAAGTATGGACCATGTTTGCCTATCTCCTCTTGCCAAAGTATTTCTAATCTAAATATGAAATTTATTTTAGACATAGTAAAAAAAAGATAGATTCACAGTATAGTGCAATTACCTATGTGCATTGTATTTGGCGCTCTCATAAATAGAAATACGTGGTAGATTTGTAATGTCAATACCCTTTTTATAAGCTTCCCATATATATGGCGTTATCCATGTATAAAAAATATATGAAAATAATCCAGCATTATCTGCTGGCATACTTTCTTTATTTCTAAAATACATACAGTAAGATATTACTTAAAAAATAATTTTTTATCTCAAAAACATCTACTTTAGTACATACTGATTTCTATGACGTATTGGTATAAGATTCCTTAGAGCTGGATTGTACCGGCTCATATTGGTTCTTCTGATATATTCTATTGGTACTTTTGGTGAGCGTGAATATCTACTAGGAAGTAAAAAATGCTGTCCTTCACTAGCATCATTGTACCTAAAAAAATATAAGAAAATATCAATTTTTCACTTAGATTTAAAAAATATAGACAAGACTATAGTTCTTTACCCTTCACTATTAATACACTGAACTTCATTATCTTCACTTTGACCACTAGGAGAATCTGTCTTATTTTCCATGATTTTCTTTTAACACTATATGTTAACAATACATAAAGAAATTTAAATTACACAATTAAATACATAAATGATAAGAATAAGATTATAATTTATAAAATATAGTTTTCTCAAATATTTACCAATTCTTCAATTTATTTGATGATATTTTACTTTATAGTACTACTTATGCATTGTTACATGTTTGATAGAGATACCAGTACAATAGTCCGTAAAATTATCAGAAAAAAATTAATTTTGATAGTATGTCACCGTTATCTATCCAACGATTAAACTATCAGCTGTATACCAGTTATCAGTTGTGTATCAGTTATGTTGTTCTTCACCTTATGCAAAAAAATAATAACTTTATTACATTTGTTATTTATTTAGTCACAAGAGAAAAACCAAATAAATTTAGTTTTCAGTGAAGCTATACATACATAATGTATAGTAACTTCAGCATTTATAGTGAACATTAATAGTGTTAGAAAGCTGATAAAAAGTCTAATCTTGTGTAATTAACGATAAGTATCAAAACTGAACAAATATGTAATTTTAAATTTATATGTGAGAAGCTATGCCCTCTGTGATTTGACAATTCGTGTATGTTATGTCATGTGACATAATCCTTAATTAACCTGATTTTTTAAATATTCGTTTAAATCAACGAAGTAACGGTATTTTATGTTATAATTTTGGGAATTGTTTCATGAAATGATTAAAGATAAAAACATATGGAAAATACTTATATAAACAAAAAATATTTCACAAGAAGTATATATATGCATCAGATTAATAAACTATGAAAAATAGCTGTTATTTTTTTGTATTGTAATAAATATTTTTGTAATGTTATACCATTTGTTCATCAAAAAAATAATGTAATTAAATTAAAAGTTAAAAAACCTATGTTTCTTGTACATATAAGGATATGTTGAATGTATATTTAAATTATACTTCCTCTACTTACATTTTATGGAAGAAATGTATCAAATTTTTACCGAATTATATCTTATCTTCCATAATATAATGTCGCCGTTGATCTCAACTATGCTTAAGATACTGATTATCTTTGTTTATGGATGATTAATTTTGGTACATGTTTTTGTCAAACCGTGTACGTTTCATATTCCCCACCCAGTCACTTCTATACATGACTAATAGATTTCAATTAAATACTTGATATACTAAATATGTACAATACAATGTACTTCATACTTCGCTGTTCCATAGTCCCATTTATTCCAACCTCATTTATATGTATTCATTATTTAAGTTATAATATTGAATTATATCATACTTGATTCACGAAAATCCGGAAGTCTAAAAAATAAATAAGAATCTTATATTAAAAAAAAATTTGTAAAAAATGGATTACTTTCTAGAATGGAAATTTACAATGATGTCTAACTATAAAAACACAATTTTTAGTTAAATAAATAAATTAGTTAATCACTTATTAAGTACAACACGATATGAATAAAGGCCTTCAATCATGAAGATAACGTTTATTGCTATGCTTTATAAAACACAGGTCACATCAAACATACGTCATTCCTATTAAGTTCATGCACAAGATAAGTTTATAAGGATACATTTTATTATTATTATTTGAATATAGAATTTTTTCACGTACAAAATATAAGGTCCTAAACAAATACAAGCATTTCTGTTTTGTTTATAACATTCATTTTCACAATAAAAGATAAGGAGTATTTTGTCTCTGTTTCCTTATATATAATGAAATATTACATTTGTATCTTTTTGTAATATTTTTTCTTTTTCTTTTCATGTTAACATCTCTCATGAAAACTTGTAGAGCTACACATACTACAAGTAAAATTGACTCACAAGCAATTATAATCTTTATAAATGCCAAAAATGGAGTAGAGCCTAGTAGCATTTAACACTTTGACTGCCACGCCGAAATCACATGTTTCGCTTAGGACCACAGGAGTATTTTTATTATTCAAAGCACATAATGGCAAAATAATAATGAATTGACGATGTAAGTAAACATTCCTGCCCATTGGACCGTTTATCTTATTTGTGGTCACGGGTGACCACCGTGGCGGCTTGGTAACAGTTGATAGCGACATATTATAACAAGGCTTCGTTTATTTCGTCCAAAATGTATTGTTGAAACGTGTAGAAGATTTAGTAAACAGTATTTACACATTCTATATATAATAGTAAGGTATGTTCACACTTAGATGCAAGATTTGTTCTCAATTTTTTTTTTATTAATGTTCTAATAAAAATGTTTAATTGTTCAATGGGGTACTTTTTATTTCAAAGTATCTTTTATTTATCGGTTATATTCAAAATGCCCTAACTGTCAATTTTGATTAAATTTTTACAATTGTAAAATGTTCAAGCGCTCCGGTCACCAATGACCACCGTGGCGTCACAAAAGAAACCGTGGCCGGTGATATATGACTAACGTGGCAGACGAAGTATTAATACACATTGAATTATTTAACATACTCTCAGTTTTTTTAATAATATCGTGTATATATCATTAAACATGAGTTCATAGTCGAAGAATTTCACGTATTATTTAATATTCGACAGGGTTAACATAAACTATTATACTGTATGTAACTGTGAATTACTATTTGATAAATATATTACAATATGAATCGTAATTGTTGAACTGTTTGTGTTTTGATATAAACTAACTATCCTTGTACGATTGCAAACTCTGACATTTCTAACTCTGACAAATAACATGATGTCGAAGCTGTTATATAATTTATAAATATGCTTATTCTCTAATATTAGAATTTGGAACACTTTTGTGAGGTTTTAATGAAATGGTGGATGTACAATGCATCAAAATGATACTATAACGAAAAAAAAGAAAAAAGTTATACTTTTGTGACTTAGATTTTTACGATTCAATGAAATTATACTAATTATATATGAAAAATATAATTTGTCTTTTATGATCATTATAATTGAGATACGTATTACATCAATAATTTGATAAAAGGGTTTATAATATAATGCTTAATATTTTACCTCAAAAACGAATGAAGATTAAACAAAATTATAATAAATTCCGATCAATAAAATTCGTCCCTTAAAATAATATTAAACTAATTAATATTTGTCGATTTTATATAAGTATAATATAAACTAAAACAAACTTTATTAATTCTATTTAATGATTTCGTATGTAATACGAAAAACAGTGAAACAGTAACTAACCTTTAACTGAACGTAATATGAAAATGAAATTTCACTGTGATATAATTATAATTCAATAAATCTTTGATTTAAGAAATATTTCATCGTCGATAGCGCAAGAAACGCGACATCCGACCTCAAAAACTATTATAATTACTTCCTCCTAGTTGAGAGCTGAAGCCTCTGTTTGGAGAATATCCAGGCCTGAAGTTATTACCCAAACCTAACAATATAAATCTTTAATGAATATTTGCTTAATATAACAAAATTGTAAAAATTTAATAAGGACGAGAATGTTAAAGAATAGATAATAATAAAAAAGCAATTAGGAAGTACCTCCACAGAAATTTCCAATACCACCCAAAGACATTCCACTTGAACCACCAGTTGAATTTAGGAATAATTCAATATACCTATGAGACATATGGCTTTTGTCCTATAACAACATTATGACAGAAAATAATTAGTATATAAAATTATTAATTGAAAATCACAATGTCAATTATATTTATTCAAATAACCTTAGACATGGCTTTAACAGCCTCCTCATGAGTTGCAAACTCTACATCTGCTTCTCCAGAAGGACGTCCACCATTTTCAAGAATAATTCGAACATTTACCGGTTCGATAGGTCTGAAGAACTATAATTATACCGCCAAATTTCATTGTAAAAATATTAACTTAATAAAATATTCTACATTTATTTCATTCAATTATAAACTTACATCAGCTATATCTTGTTCAGTGGCTTTAAATGGCAATCCACGCATGTGTATACTATGAATACCGGAATTACCACCCCATGTATCACCGCTGCCTCTGAAGTTTCCACCTTTCATGTCCAAACCACCTCTCATACCCATGCTTCCTCCGCGTGAATCAAAGTTATTACCACTTCCCCATGGACCACCATCAAAGTCTAAAACATATTAAACAATAATAAGTGAAAAATGATGTAATAAGTGACATTGCACATTTTAAATAACTAACGAATTTGTGTAGTACCTCTATTTCTAGAACCTCTGCTATTATTGCTAAAACGATTCATCCCTCCGAAACGAGAGCCTCGGTCATAGGGTGCTGGTCTCTGATTGAAACCACCCATTGGCCCACCTCGCATTTTCGGTCCAATGCTAGCACGTACTTCGGACAAACTGCTTCGGAAGATTTCGATGTATCTGTTAAGATTAATATTAATTATTATTATTCTCGTTTAAATATTATTGCCGTTCATATAGTCGGCTGCCTTCTCAAATAAGAGAAAATTTAATGCAAAAATATCAATGAGCATAAAATTTTAATTTTAGAGCGCACTTTTAAACGAAGACGGATATAAATAGGAAATACGAATGTTGAAAATAACCTTTCGCGTAATGGAACTAAACAATTATTGTTCCAACATAAAAAATTAGGAGATTAAATGAAAACAAAAATAAAATAAAAAGAAAAACGACGTGATTCGAAGAAAAAATCCATACTGAGAATTTTGTAATGGATTAACTGTTCATACTACACCTCCACATATATATTAAACCTGTGTGTAGATACCCTCCCTCGGTGACATTGCATTCTGATGTATCTTATGTCACCCTAGCCATTGAGATGTTGATGATCCTCAGGTATATGACAATTACAATTGCACTTTATGCAACTCAGGAGAGAAAGAGAAAGAGAGAGTGGAAGAGAGATCAGGGAAACAATATATAAGTATCGAGAAGCGATACAACTAAAAGAAAGTACTTCGAATTTAAATATTTAATTTAAAAAAAAAATAGAAAAAAGCTAAAATAATTGAAGTTAGCATATCTTATCGTATGACGATGATAATGAAATATTTCCGTGCAATTAACGAGCTGTATGTATCAACTATAAATAGTGACGTTACAAAAGAAAAACTGTGCAAAGCCTTTGAGTTCAAATTATTACATTGTCTCGCATAAAACGTACAATTGTGCAATTGTCAAACAGGTGTGCCAAATTAGATCGATGATTACTACCTCCGTAGCGCCCACCCATCCTGGGTTAGCCCTACCCACCTCCCATGGGATTTGGTGACGATGTAAGGGGGTACCTCCCGCCCGGCACCCACCCATAGGTTTCAGTTGGGCCAACAGTACTTTCGCTTACGTACCACTAACTTTTTTTTATTTGTGTTTAGAAAAAGAAGCAGTTTCTTTATACAATTAACTTCTATAATAGCATATGAATAGAATAATACGAATGCAAAATTAGTAAATACGTTTTAATAATATAATTTATTCCAGATTATTTGCAGTAATAAATAAATTATTTTATATAGTATTTTTCTGTTTGTAAAATAAGATATTAAAGAAACTGCATCTATATAAAAACTCGCTCCCGCTATTTACTAACAAAATTTATATACCTACATGTACTACAATCATAAAATGATATTGAAAAGTCATAAGTATACCCAAACCCAGCTAGCGTCAGTGCCCCACCTGTGTCCTATCTTTTCCTTGTGTTTCTGCAGAGCGCGCTCCGCAACATCTTTGTTAACAAATTGAAC
This sequence comes from Bombus impatiens, assembly GCF_000188095.3. Lineage (NCBI taxonomy): Eukaryota > Metazoa > Arthropoda > Insecta > Hymenoptera > Apidae > Bombus > Bombus impatiens. The sequence continues at coordinate 1,282,369 of NT_177694.1, read as the reverse complement.
GTAAGCCTCCCCAGTACTGCGGCCCGTGTAGTCTGTCGGTAGTGAAATCCCGTTCGGCAATATCTCCAACCCTGACCCACACATAATCAAACATCGACATTGTAGCGTAACACCCATTATTAATTATAGTATCGTCAGTTTATTTAAAACCCTTATAAAGAAGCAAGATTTAAAATATCCTTTGCACATTATGTGCAAAACGTCTCGCTCCAGAAATATAGACATTTTTTCTCAATTAAGTCAAAACAGAAGAAAATGTTAACTATGCCGAAGTTAAGAATTAAGTTCTATATACAAAACTTAAAAATATAAATAAAATAAATAAGGATATTTTTATACAATTATATAAAACACGCATGGAAATTATAATAAATATTCCTTTTCCAAGTCTATAAAGGATTATAAAGCGTAGGGACTTTACTTCCTTAAATCTTAACTAAGGCCATCTGGTGATTATAGAAACACAGAGACACTGCTTGGGACGGGCATAAAACGAATTTTATACTTTTATATGTAAAACTAGTGAAATGTTAGACACTTATTGTAATATGTGTATTATTTTGCCAGATACTTTTATTCCCATATTTATTCTCTAATAATTTAATTCTAGGATATATGTCTCTTGTATATTAATTTGCAACACCTATGTCCATTCTTTTAAATTATGAAGAGATAAAAAGCTGTGCTGTTTATATACTTCATATGTATCATAACCATCAAAAGCATTTAGTCTCTGTGATTCAAGATTTTTATTTGATTAACAAAAATCAAACGATAGGGAAATAATTTTATTATAAAAAATAAAAGAAAAAACAAAACACATTGATCGCCAATAAGGTGTAAGTGAATTTCTAGTAATATATAATATAAAAAAATGAATAAAGATACAGATTTGAATGTATGGTATAAAATACCTGAGAAGAACTGAGCAATTTCTTCTTTGGAACAGCCAAATGGTAGACCACGTAGTCTCACGCAACCATCATCCATGGCATTCTCTAGGTTCATACCGCTTCTCTTGACTACCCATTCCATTTCACCTCTTTTTGCTTTAAAGACTATGATGAGAGACATATTTTATTATATATTTTTTAAATATTTTTATTTTTATGTTTTATAACAAACCTTCTATATAACGATGACCCATGTGATCCCTATCTCTTTTACAAGCTTTTTCAATATCTTCAAGTGTGTCCATTTCTACATAAGCCTCTCCACTTGGACGGCCTTCCCTTGACATTGTCATATGTACACCATTTTTACCATTTGTAATAGAACAGTCACTAAAGAATTTCATGATTTCATCAACAGTAGTAGACCATGGAAGTCCACGTAGTTTAACAACATAGCCTTCATCATCATGGTCTCCACTTCCATTCGACATTTCTGTAGTCTAAAATAAACTATGTTATAATTTGTATAAATATATCCTAATGTTTTCCTATACATTATAAAATATTAAATAAAAAGCAATATAAATACACAGCATAATTATTATTTATTTTTAAAGTACAATATACTATAACAAATAGTTGTATATTATTTGTTCCTTTTTACTTTTTTTATTGTTTAAATTTTTGCTATATTTAAAAGATATTGCATCATTTATGCAATAGTAAATTTATGAGAACAGTCATTCAAGAATTTGAAGGTCAGTAATATCCAACAAAATAATAAAATAATGTGAAAATGTAGCATTTTGTAACTTGTTATTGAAATTCCAAGAATAAATAAATAAATAAATATATACATATATACGTTAAAAAATGCAACATTGCAATATAGTCGGAAGAAAAGTTTGAAAAAAAGATATTTCTTTACCGAAGAATTGTTCGTATCGGTAATATACTAGTCTTTGTTTTATGTCACCAAAATATATTCATTTCATATATTGTAAATATTATTATTCATACTTACGGTTTCTTAGTGTTGATCTACAAGTTAGAAGGAATCACAAATTAAGTTTAATTGACAGCAAACGCTTAGCCAACGCCACGCTCTGCGAAACTATCTGCAAAATGGCGTCTATCCTAACGAAACTAATGGCCGGTTTATAAACATAAATGTACTATATTGTAACATTATGGTATATAAAGTCCCTGGTTTCTTTAGAATTTATTTAAGTTTTATATATTAAAAGTATATATTAGAAGTTCATAAAATTTACAATTCGCGCCAGTAATATTAGAGAAAATTTCAGGTCATATTTGAAATGCATTAAGGCGAATGCGCAGTACTAATAAGTCCTCCATGTTAGCGTTCCTAAACTTATTTAACTTTGACAATCTATATTTTTTACCTGCTATATCGATCGTGCTACACATAGTAAAATATTTGGACTATAGTTACTTAAATAGTATATCGATATAATTTGCGATTTTCGCAGAGGCTAAGACATTTTAAACGTCGAAATGATATAAATCATAAGGTAACAGGAAAAATTAGAAACTGCGTGTCTGCGATCACGTCTGTATAGAGGTCGTGACCGAATCTAAAGAAGTAGAATCCCGTTCAACAGTGGAAGGATTGAAGTCGAGGTGATTGCAGAAAAGGTAGTTGACAAAACGTCTATCGTGCTGTCGCGGGAGAGAGTGTATGGTGCATGTTAAGAAGGATCGTTTGCAGCTTAAATCTCATAATATTGTAGAATATTGCAAAAATCAACGACACGTGCAGCCGTGTAGCAGTAAATTGAATTTCACCGACAGGTCATCCAGGAGTGCACAATGAGCTTCCTATTGTAAGTTTTTTTTCCGTTTCCAATGAAAATCGACTTTTACTCTACTATAACGCTTTTACCTTTTTGATATCGCAACATTAAATTTCCGATGCATTCAAAAAAGTAAGCTTACCGAACACTCAATGTTTTCCTGTTAATCGATCGCCTGATATCACACCAATGTTATTTGCAAGTGACAAATGACAGCAAAGAAGGAATCGATGATTTGTTACCATAGACCGATCGGAGTGAGGGCAGATATTGACAGAAACTGGTCAACCAGTTTCGTAAATATTACCTTCTCGGCTAATTTAGGTAACCGACCCGATGTACTCTTGAATTCAAGTACATCGCGATCGACCAATCTGTGGATATCTAAAAATAGCACGATGCCATAATTTCTTTGAAAAATCCTCCGTTTTCACACGATCTTCACCCCTCTCGTTTAGCTAATGCTTTCACTCGTGCTCTGTTGCACGCGCGCATATTCGTCACACGTCAAATTAATCGCCACGGGACATATCTTATCGCATTGGATTGCACCGTGGAAGTAGAATTTTTTTAAACGCTCCTGATGCGATATCGGGCAAGTTCTTAGTTGCAATTGTGGCCGATCGATTTGTCATATCCGCCCTAAACATCGTTTTGGTCACTCGTTAAATTTATGCGTTTCCTGTATTTGTATTTCGAATGATCAACTGATGTTTGTTTTCGTCTTCAATCGAATTGCGAATATGATTTGTAATAAAATACTTCAATCTGTAAACAATTGAACATGTAAACAAAAATGTAAAAAATATAGGTACAAATAGAAATTTTCTAATTCTGATTGTGTTTTTTACTAGTATAGTAATTAATACAAATTGCTTAAAATTAACTATTATTGAAATATAATATTGTATTTTTACAAATACAACAATTATTGAAATACATTTGTATGGCTTTTTAAGTGGAAGCAGGTCTTCGAAAACCTTTAAACCAAAGAAGAATATCCCTGAGGGAACTCATCAATATGACTTGATGAAGCATGCAGCAGCCACTCTAGGCTCTGGAAATTTGAGACTTGCAGTTATGCTCCCAGAAGGTGAAGATTTAAATGAATGGGTTGCAGTAAATAGTATGTATTACAAGCATATTATTATATATTCCAACCTGTAATAATTAACAAATTACAACTAACTTTTTTATATTGTTTCAGCTGTTGATTTTTTCAACCAAATCAATATGTTATATGGCACTATTACAGAGTTCTGTACAGAAGAAAGTTGTCCCATTATGTCTGCAGGACCTAAATATGAATACCATTGGGCTGATGGGCATACTGTGAAAAAGCCAATTAAATGTTCCGCACCAAAGTACATTGATTATTTAATGACTTGGGTGCAGGACCAGTTAGACGATGAAACCTTATTTCCTTCAAAAATCGGTCAGTCACATTATCTTGTTGGATAAGATAATTTCGTACTTGATATACTGATAAAATTATAATCTCTTAGGAGTCCCTTTTCCAAAAAATTTCTTGTCCATTGCCAAGACAATATTGAAAAGATTATTCAGAGTGTATGCACATATTTATCATCAACACTTCAGCGAAGTGGTTCAACTTGGTGAAGAAGCACATTTAAATACTTCATTCAAACATTTTATCTTTTTTGTTCAGGTAAAATACTCAAAACTAAATGAACCTTCAACAAATATAGATATGCTCCATTATGATCTTTTATTACTTTCGTTTGTTATAGGAATTTAACTTGATAGAAAGAAGAGAATTGGCGCCACTGCAAGAATTAATAGAGAAGTTAACAGCGAAGGACGCCCGATGAACGATTTTGATCGTCAACCGAAAACTCCTCCAAAGACTCTCACCCGTGCTATCTTTTTAATCAAACGTGTAATTGTGCATGTTATTTAACTAATCCAATTCATTGCTAACGCGATCATCGCCTTGAAGCAGGAGTCACTGGTATTGTACTACATAACATATTTTATTCATTTACAAAAACGAGTGACTGATTTACGCATTTTATAACGAAGACGAATCTCGATAAAAACAGAGTTCTGTCTATTTGGGAGATCGATAAAATTACAGAGTAAAGATCGATAGGGTGAGGATTATTAACGTAGACTTTTGTAAAATAGTTATACATTCGATACAATTCGTCCGTTTTATTTTACATCTTGAAAGAAGAAAAAAATTGTTGTTTCTTAAGTAGTCGAGATGTTTTGTGGTGAATTGTAATTTATTACGCGTAACGAATTTTTATACTTGGAACTTTGAGAACAAAGATTAGCGTGAGAGACGAAAAAAATAATTCATATCGACTATATAAAATGGGGATTACATTTTTAAAAAAACGTTAGAAACAACGATTACACTCGGTCTTACGTTTCTTATTCTCATTGTTTGTTATTATCTTTCATACTATTGCACATTATGCTGTTTTATTGTAAAAGTTCGAGAAATATCGTAACTTTTATAAATAGAAACGATACTACGCGTAATGTCTCTAAAATAAGAATGCTCTCGATAGCATTTCTATATCTTTTTTTTAAATTTGCGACAACTTCGTGAAAACGTTGCGCCTTTGATTATCGACATGAATTGGTACAACCTGATATTGAACATTTTATATCACTGCTAAACTATACATTGTTAGTACATAACATTATTAAGTTAATATTACGCTATTTACATTAAACTTCATACTATGTAATTAGTTTAGACGATTATTATCATCGTGTCAAGCGCTTGCAATAGAAATTATTTATAGCGTTAGGGATTTTATACGCACCATATCTTTTATTCTTTATACGAGTGAATTTTTGAGTCTGTTCTATTTTAGAAAGCATGTTATATTATATTTAAGCCGTTTGCGTCGCATTACTGGGAAAGTTCTTTTTGCATTTCAGCTTTTTTTATTTTTGGTATTTTATGTAAAAATGATTGCTTCTCGTACGTTATAAAAACATTTGTACATGAATATACCAAAAATTAATAACTTCATTTCTAGGTATAACATAGATTCGATTCAAAACATGTTTTCTAAAGAAGTTAGAATTAATTCGATGGATACAGGGTATCCCAGGAGAAACGCAAAGGGCAAACATTTTCGTATAAATAATACTAAATATGTGATGTGCATAGTCACAATATACACAATCACACATGATTTATTTCGCTATTAAGAAATCAATTTTGATATATAGAAATGTCAAATAGAACGTATATTCGTTTATAGCGCGTTCAGCTACGTACGATAGTTTTCTCGCTTATAGCAGAGATGAGATGTTAATATATATACATATATATTAATGTAAATGCTTGCTGTTTTCACGCGCGGTGAGACTGCACCCGTTGCATTCGAATATTTAAATGGATGCATTATATTCGCTTGTAACTAGAAAATACTCCTCAGATAGTTTCTGTTCATACACTGTGCCCTTTGCTGTGATTATCGGACTTTTGCATTTCTGTGTAACGAGCTACATTTACGTATAGCGGGGTGAAATTTTAACTAAGTTTCCGTACTGCTATTCATGTAAGTGGCTATCGTTTGAAGGAGTAATATAGGAGGATAAGAAGTTATTGCTTATACGATCATGAGACATACGTTTGCTTTCAATGGACCAGCCTATTTTGTGATAAGTAACGCATAAAGTGATTACTGAATCACAAGAGATACAAGGAGATGTAGTGGCTGTACCTTTCATCTTTGATATCTTTCATTTAAGATCTTCATAAGAGAAGTCCAGAAAGATTCGTTTAGTATTATATCTAGCATAAAAATGTCAATACAATCTTGTTTATTATGATTCATGGTTTACATATACAAAGACTATTTTATATGCAAATTGTGAATTAGGTGTTGTTACATGAGTCTAAAGATTCCTTGTCATTTAATATAACAAAAAGATTAATTCAAGTCATTCAAATCATTTAAAAAAGTCATTTCCTTTTTAACAATTAAATGTGAATCAGAAGGGACAAGGACAGGTAACGAAGATGAGAAATTTATAAAAAGTGAAATTGACGAACTTGTTTTCCGAAAGGTTCGTACGTTTCCAAGTTTCTAATATTGCTCGATTTGTTGTCAAATTTTAAATAACTAATTGGAAATAACGGATCTAGGATTTTTGATAAAAATTTGATATATCCAAAAGGAGGAACTCGTCTACTATCGCAATTCTCCTTGTACATCTTATCAGTTTAGCGACTATACATGAAAAACTTATCTCAAAACAGTCTAATATTATGATGCAGCGAGCGAAAACATTGTAATTAATGGAATTCGAAATCGCGACATAGATTGCAAGTTGTTAGCATTCGAAGCGAATGAAAGGAACAAAATGTTATTTTTTTATAATAAGGAAAAATGGTCTGCTATTGTTTAACAGGCACTGATTAGAGTTTTTGCTTATCTCTCTCGCGTTGGCGTATAAACGATCGAAACATTATATGAGGTTGCTCGATGTGATATCACTTTTCATGTAAATCACGAGGATCAATGAGAAATTTCACGAGGTCCAGGACTAATATAAATGTATTTTATTATAAACGATATAAACGAATTAGCTTTCGTAATAATCTAAATATATATCGATAGAGGAAGGAAAGGATGAACGAGAGGAAATAACTAATAGAAATGGAATAGAATGGAACAAGTTTCAAGGGAGAACGATTACGAGATAGGCTTTCTTCCGCGATGGTCTACAGGCGTGTTTCTCAATGTAAAATGAATATAAGTAACAGTAAAAGTAACAATAATAATGGCTCGTATCGACGATAATATTGTATTCAGTACTTAAGAAGACCGGAAGAATTGTACCTTATAGAAAAATGAAAAAAAAAACTTTTCTCGCAGCAAACAAGCACGATTTCGTCTCTCTCTGTCTCTCTCTGTCTGTCTGTCTGTCTGTCTGTCTCTCTGTCTGTCTGTCTGTCTGTCTCTCTCTCTCTTTTTTAATCACATATTTAGGTCAGAGGGGCGAGATCGTTTGAATATATTATCGTTGTCAGTTAGAAATTATTTTACACACATGTAACGCTGTTATTAATTACAATTATTCTTATTATTATTTTTATTATTAGTAGTATTATCGATATGATTATTATATACGATACCGACGCTTCTATGGCTATTTATATAATAATTTACACGATTAAATGTCGTTAGATCGTCGTTGAACGATAGCCTTTGACAAAACGCACTTGAGTCACCTCTCTTTGTTTCTTTTGACTGAAAATATACGCGAACCCGGTATGTTACATTTTTCGACTGACTTGTTACTTGAAAAGATAAGCGATATTTTTTTTATATATATATATATATAGATATGGTTTCTCTTTAAGCTTGTGCTGTTCTTTTTACCTTTTTCTTCTTTTCTTTTTATCTTTCTTGTCTAGAATCTTTTCGAGGATCGTTTCCTTGGCATCGCTGGAAGCTCTTTCATATGATCACCAGTTGAAGAAACGTTTAATTGTTTCAAGATTTTGAACGAAAAAGCAAAGTAAATGTAAGCAAATAAAAGAAGAAAATAGAAAAGCGAAGAGTGCGTGTCAAGAGAGGTTGAATAAAAGATACTTTAAGGATTCAGCTAGGTTCTTAGATGTCGAAATTTCTATTTTATGAAAATATTTACCGTTTTTTTTTTAGGCAGACAGAAACTACTGGCGCAACTTAAAAATTTAATAATTTGTTAATGATAATTGATTTTGTTTGTGTATCTCAAAGAAAAGAAACATATTATTTCAACGATTGATTTTTATTAAGTTTATAAGAGGATTAATTCGGATATTAACCGTAAGACAAGTTTGTCATTATGATTGATAGTTGAATAAAAATTGTTTGTTCCTTCAAAACTAAGTGCGAAGAGCTTTCAGGAATACCGATTGTTTATTCGTTTTTTTAACGACGCTAGTGATATATCTGTGCAATGTAAATAATATTTTTTTCAAATAAACGAAAGCTCACGCGTAACCGTAAACATAGGACCACCATTTCTTACGAAAACCTTTGTTCCCTTTTCTCTTCCTATTATTTCGAAATTGAAATTGCTACATCTCGCCTTTCACTTTTGTATTTAATTTACCAACTCACTGAATATTTTCCATAAGGAGACTCGAAACTGATGCAGAAACATGCATATAAATTACATTATCTTCAATTCTAAGAAATAAGATAAATTGTTATATTTTAATTTTAATAAACAAGATTTAATAAATTTCATAATCGAGATTGCAAATATTTTTGAAATATTCTCAGAACTTTAATTAAACATCCCAATTCACTTTTAGATAGTTTTCTAACACGTGACTGAATTTGCGAAATCTTGGCGCGCGGTTTTCACGCTCGCATGGCCTAGCGAAACAGAAAGTTTCGCATTTAATGAAACGCTTGGTTGTTCCTTCGAACACTGGAATTACAATCGTCTAGAATTCTCAAGGCGTGTCCCAAGCGTAAATCTTACAGTATAAAGACCAGAGAACGACGAACGACACGTTAATTATTTCGAGTCGAAGAACGTACGTAACAAGAATATAGCTGCTAATTTATGCTAATTCACTATTCACACCGATGCTCAAAGTTATTGAGGAAACGAAGAAAACGAAGAATTTCACCACCTGTTATCATATGGAATCTCTTGTTACGTTAAACCATTTGCGAAATTCGATTTGAACATGCCAATGAGCAAAATTACCTGGATATTTTGCGCCTCCTTCTCTCGTCCAACATTGTTCACGATTTATCTCATCGCTGTTCGTATCTGATAGGAAAATCGCATCACAATGGTAGTAGTAATATCGCTTCTAGCACAGGATTAAGGTCAACCACGTGTCGTTTAAATGACATGACAAATTAAAATTAATGAGAAGGCAAGAAGAACTATAAAAATCGTATGCGATGATATATATTGATCGATAAAATTTAAATGAATCGATAAGAAAATGGTCGAATGATTTACCCGAACGTGGTGGCAAGTGTCTGGACAGCAGTGGAAACCTGAATCTGCAAAGGTCGGACGAGGACAAAGGAAAGCAAGTGATACTTAGGAGGAATTCGGCCGCCCCACTCGTAACAACTACGAAAACCGTTTTCTTTTTGTACTCGAGTGCCGTGGCAATCTCGAATTAGTCTCGCAACTGCCGTTTATCGTATTCGGTCTCCGTTAAATTCTTGTTGCATCGTGCATCAATGCCACCACGTGGAACGCTTTACTATCTTCAATATGGTAATCAGAAAACATTTTTAATCGGTAGAAAAAGTACAATGATGTCAACAGAATAACGCATAAATAAAATCTCATTATCATATTTAAAAAAATATTTAAGCGCCTTCCGACAACTGTAGAATAAAAATTCCGAAACCTGTTATGTTTATAAGTTTCATTAATTCTAACATCAATCGTTCAAATTTCGAGTTTCGAGAGAAACATAGCGACGAGTACATGTACCCGAACTGTTACTCGAGACGAAGCTCCGAGGATCGTTCTCTGTGTGTGTACAGTGCTTTGAAATAACAAGGATTCGTAAGTTTCATACGACAGAGGAAAAATAGAATAAGATTGTTTATAATTCTTTTGGCTCGTTTCTCTTTCTCACAATTTTTCCGCGCGTTTCTACTTTTTCACGCGATTCCGTGACAGGTTGAAGAACGACGATGAAGAGAAACAAGTCCGCGTAAATGAGGTTCGAGAATGCGCTAGAAGGCGAACAGACGTTGACACCAACCCAGAATTATATTTATATCGATATAGTTGAGAATAAAGAATTTTCATTGCTAGGAGTTTCGTGGAAGTTAGAGAGAACGTTGGATTTCTAAGCGCTATTTTTGTTTGAGGCGAGTTTCAGGGTTTATGAATACGTAGATCGACCTCCTCCACCTTCGTAGATTTTTGATTCAACATTATTTTCAAGTAAAGGAATTCTAAACTTATCTGTTCTTAAATTGTTCGGGTAATGCAACGTGTAGAGATTCCAAAGTTTTGGTAAGTCAGTGAAGCTCGATGTCACGTCGATCATTGCTCGTGCAAGTGATCTTGCGGCTGGTGATTAAAAAAGGCAGATCTCTGTGCTGCGTTTGTATTGAATATAATATATCGAATAATCCTGAAATCTTAGAAAAAACTAGCTAGAAGGGTAGAAAAGAAAGAGACAAAGGTCGAAAAACCGAAATTGACAGATCGAGAAAACAGAGAATAGGAATTGGATTATGGTAACAAGAACTCTGAGGCTAACATACGAGCAAAACTGATTTTTGTGATTATGAAACTGAAGCGAAGCAGCAATTACCGTAATTGAATCTCTGCTGGTAGAACAATGTTTCGAATAACGTGTCATGCAATTAAGTTAACACGTGTTCCATAACGTGTATTCTTCGTAAGAATGTGACCTTATTCCTTGATCTAGCTTATTATGTTAATCGAGTCATTGATAAAGCGAAACATTTTCATTGGTATTAGCTCAGATTCGTATTAATTGCAGATTGAAATTGACGTCATCGATGTTTATTACGCTGTTTCACCTTATATTATTTACAACATAATCGTGTTTTTATGAAACCATAAATCAGAAAAATGATATCAAAAGTGAAATTAGTAACGCGAAAATGTATCGTTTGCACTATCATTAATGTACAGTTGCCCGTTAGAGTTTCGTTTGTATAACATCAACTACAGTGTCGATTCTGTGAGTTTTCATTGAGAATTGAAAATCAGATACGAAACGCGCCGAAAGCGTCGTTCGTCGCGTGATATTCGCGTTCAAACTTCGTTGTCGGCTAAATAACATCGTCTGATCATATACAGAATATTCTCCTGTGAGAATTCGTCGTTACCGTTGCCACGGAAAACACGAGTTTGTGTGTCACGTTTCATTCAAATTTAGATTAATCGAATTAGTTAAATTTTCGGCGATACGACCGAAATGAATTGGATACAATTATTTGTTATTTAGCTTTATGGATATAAATATAATCTGTAATCGAATGAAATTTAATCGACTATGACAGAATAAGGTTTAAGCACGAAATTATTACGAGTTCTTCTATCCAACTATTCTCGATGAAAATTATTGACTTTTTCTTTTTTTTTTTTTTTTTTTAATGTACGAAAATATTCTCTCGCGTGTTAAAAATATTATCTCGATATCCGCTAGCAATTTTGGACGCAATCGATACGATTTACGATTGATCTCCAATTAATCTTGATTATCGATAATGAAATATTGACTAACAAACTACATGGTTAAAATAAGGCCATTTGGAAACTGTTGATGTTCAATTAACAACTCTTATATAACTACTGATTTTTAATGATGTGCGATGAATTATTTGTATTCTCGATGAAAATTATTGACTTTTTTTTTTTTTTTTTTTTTTTTAATGTACGAAAATATTCTCTCGCGTGTTAAAAATATTATCTCGATATCCGCTAGCAATTTTGGACGCAATCGATACGATTTACGATTGATCTCCAATTAATCTTGATTATCGATAATGAAATATTGACTAACAAACTACATGGTTAAAATAAGGCCATTTGGAAACTGTTGATGTTCAATTAACAACTCTTATATAACTACTGATTTTTAATGATGTGCGATGAATTATTTGTGATTTGTCACAGATTTTAATCGCGAAGTCTCGTATTACACAAATGAGGTAAAATAAACTACGACTACTTGTCGTACTCACTTGACTTATGACTAGCAATATTTTTGGAATAGATCGAGACGATTGCATCATGATTCAATATTTATCCAATTTCTCGAATGAAAATATCGACAACACATGCGGCACGAAAATACGCGTCAATGTCGAGAAGATAATTTTTTAAATAAATCATTTTTCATATTCATAGATTATTTCCATTTTTCAATTTACAACAGCGATAGACGCAAACAAATCTACGAATGCCATCGAATAATCTCATGGAGATCATTTCACGTTTGCTCAAAAGAAGATAGAGAATGTCACGTTTGACAAAATTAACACCATTACGGTTTGGCACATAACAAAGTTTTTGGGGAATAAGGATCTTTTTACAAAATTTCACGACTTCTTGTTTCAAGAAATTTCATGCTCTGTTGCTTAATCTTATTCGGTGTTACGCGGTGCAATAACATGGAAACACTCTGATAAACGTGCTAAAGCAAAGAAAGAGACAGCGAATTATTTGTTAATTTGTTTAATAATTAATATCGGATTGGCAACTAAATGATTGCGGGTTTTGTCGTCAGGTGGTAATGACATGACCCGCAATCACTTAGTTGCCACCCCAATAATTACTTCTCGTTTCGTAAACAGCGAAGTTCCATAAACGATAGAGTACACATATCAAAGATCATTTAATCAAAGTGACTCCACGTTTATTTGACAATGTAGAGGACACTTAAAAACGTGTATTATTTTTTTCCACGAAGAATGACGAGAGGATTCAGTCTACGCAAACAAAAGTGTACTCTGTGCAAAAAAAAAAAAAAATAAATATTATGCAATTGTATATTACGTAGGAAATTCATTTCCTTTCATGAAATTTCTCTCGAATCGCGATGGAATCGTGGCAAAGAAAGAAAAGGAAGAGAAGAAAGGAAGAAAGGGAAATAATTCGTCTGAATCGTGCTCAGTATCCAGTAGATTAGGCAAGCCAGACGAAAAAGAGAAGAAGAATTGAGAAACGGCTGTAACTTAGCGCGAACACAAACGAGTCACATTGACATCATTTTCTGTTCAAGACGAAGAAAAACAGGACAATGATCATAAAAGCAAGAGGGCGTATCAATTGAATGGATAAATTAATCGTTTGTATAAATTCTAAAAATAAGAATTATCATGAAGCCGCAGACGAATTTATCAGGGATAATATTTTTCTGCGAACGAAGATAATGAGATATCTAGGAGGAAAATTGAAATATCGAAACATACAACAAAGTATATAGAACCTAGGAATTTGTTTAATTCCACTTTGAATAATAATTAAGACATGAGTCAATATTCTACTGAATCGGAATAAAATTTCCATTCTATTATAATACCATTAGAACATTCAAAAGCGATTGCAATTTATTCGTTAAATAGAAGATTTATTGATTGAATTTTTAGCAAAAATATCGTCGACGTCAATGCCTGTTGTATAATATTTTGCATGAAATATTATCTTTGTAAAATATCTGCCCATAAACATACTGTTAATGATCACCGAATCATGGAGTACGAAATACTCTCTTAAATACTATACTCTTACTATATTAATCATGCTCATTGCTACACGTTATTGATAATATTCGCATTGTTAAATCGGTATCTTCTTTTTCTATTTAGTCACACGAAAAGGTCGCCGAGGGTTTCACAAAACGCCCCACCACGATAGATCTTCGCTTAAGTATGCCACTTGTGCACCAGGACCGTTTAGTCCGAAACTATCAACCGCTATTCTACTTACGACTACTTCGTAATCACGTAACGGTAAAAAGAGAAAGATAACAGGAAAAATAGTGAAAATACAGGTGTGTACCTTCACTATCGTACATTAAACGTTCGCACATTCTAAATTACCATTGATATACAAAACGCAGATACTTCGGATAAAGCTCTTTGATCTAATGTTCGCTGCTGATCTCGCCTAAGGCAAACCATACCTCCTATGGTTAGTAGTTATCAATGAAAGCAATGATTGATATTAATTAGTACGAATAGAAGGGCATAAAATTAAACGAAGTAAATGAAACTGAAAAGTGAATGAGAATCGCTTTTACGGAAGTCACACCTACGTAAGTTAAAGTGGCTTTAAAAGCGTATCTGTCCGACGTTGAGATGTTAGAACATTCGGAATACGTATGCGTACCTCGATCACGTTCTGAAAGTTTGCACAGATTTTATGAAACGTCAGCTATTTCTTTGATATAAATATGAAGCTCGATCCACGCTGTTGTGTGTCGTGGTGTCTTGTTTCAGTTTCAATTTAGCAGAACGTTTCTATTTGATTCGAGCTACAAGCGAGGAACATCCTTCGTATAATAATGTCGAGGATGTAATAAAAATATCAGTCTTCTTCGACTGGATCGTACCGAGTGTCGAAATACTGCACGCCAGTGTATACAATATGTAGGTACAGAATCATAAACGTTAAATTTTCCATCGAAATCGAGTGCATATTTGTAATACGCGAGTGTGATCGGTAAGAACACAAGTGTTTATTTACTCTTTATATAGAAGTTTGTTTTACGTGTACTTTTTTATTAGCATTTATGAAAATGCATGAACGTTCATTTACATTTTGTGTTTGTCATTTGTATTGCACATCCAAAGTCGACGATTCGCTATGTGCCCGATAATAAATAATCCGATGATAGATAACGTGTTTTCGTTTTAAACAAAAGAAAAAAAAATGAATCAGCGAAGCTGAATTTGAAATTGTCAGTTTGAAAATGATATAAAATTTCAGTTTGGAAAACGTGGAGATAAGAACACCGTTAAATCAATTTTTAACGAAGCAGATAGAATATGTCCAGCTTCGTCTGAAACCAGAGGAGATCCGGAAAAGATGATCGAGATGCGCTTTGACCGTGGATGTGTCTGATTCGGCGACAACCAAACTAACTATAATAAATCTAATCAGTGAACAATACGAATCAGCAATGACGTAATTTGTCTTCGTGACCACGTATCGTGGAACAGTTATTTCTACGCCAACGATCGGATAATTCGAATTGAAAAACAGGAGGATGAAACTTCTATGGCCATTGATATATCCCAAAAATCTGGTACAGTACAATTTTTTAGTGAATAACGGCGACCTACGACAAGTTTCTACAAACGATTACTCGAAAGAAGAAAACGATCGGTATGATCTCACAGAGCGTAGATAAAAAAGAAAAAAATAAATAAAAAGTGCCTTGTAATTAAGAACATCTCCAAGACAGAATCGTATGAAACAGAATTAACAATCCTGATAAAAATATCTTCTAGGTTTTGATATATGTTTTTTTGTAAAAAAAAATGATCAGCTTCTTATCATTTTCCGTCATTCGTTATATTTTTTTAATATATAACGATTTCTTCTATCGACTTTTGCCCTCATCGTATAATACGAGCCATAATCGAAAACCAACGAATCATTAATGACTAACATAACATCATTTGCAAGTATATATGTGCAAGGTGCATATAGACATTTCCAACGAGTTGGAATTGCGGCCGAGCAAACACGGGACAGCGATTAGGGAAGAATGTTTGCTTAAAGGTTCGCTTTCACGTTCGCCGGGACATGACATTTCCAGAATGTAACGATTTGCATTGATAATCGCAGTTTTCGAAATTCGTTAAAAATCCTCGAATAAATGTCGCCGATAAAAGATATGGTGTATGTAAAATTGAAAAGATCTACTAATGTAAAGAATTACCTAAGACTAATCGAATGTTTAATTACCATTAGCTGCATGCTCAGAATAAGAATGAATAGTTATCAATGAGAAATATTTTGCGCGTAAAATTGAAAAGACTTCGACTGTAAAGAATTACCTAAGCTTAGTCGAATGTTTAATTAGCATTAGGTGAATCTTCAAATTATGTAGAGTTTTCTATGTATTGCATTTTGTGTGTGAAATTAAAAGTATTCCTGTTTTATATTTAACGATCGAAGTCCGCTAGACGAGACGAAATTGCGATCGAATGAAAGATAGGTTTAATCCAAACTACTTTAATATTTATTACAGATAAATATAAGATAAAATAGGGATCATTATAGAGATCCATTATAGAGATCATCTATAAAGATAAGGATTTATTATGCAGGAATTTATTATGCAAATCTGTCATACATTCATCCAAGTTATGTCATAACGTCGCTCCTCTTCTACATTAAAAATCCTCTGTATTTTATAGTCGCTAACAGACGAACTTTTACTTAAAACAATGTTCAAGTAGTTTGGCATTAGGCTGTTAATGATTATTACTTTCTATGTCGAACTTTCTCTCGATTGTTTGTTTCAAAAGAAACCCTTCGAACGATTCTATACGACGCAAATATGGTCGCAATTAATCGTTCATCGTTGATCGTTAAATTAATTATGCGATAATCGTACGATACTGTGATCCTTCATCGTACAAATTCCATAAAATTTCAAAGTGAAAATCTAGTTTGAAATGCGACAGGAAAATATCTGTATCTGTTGCAGTTCAATATAACGCGTCATTTTCTTTAATTATCGTGTCACTAATTTTTATTACCCGCCACACTCATTTAATGTATGAATACCATTAATTGAACTATCATTATCGGTTTAATGAACTTCCACTGCGAATGTAGATACGGAAGTTTTAATTAATGTACGTTTTTCTGCGTCTCGTCTTATATTCTCATAAACTGCGTTAAATTTCGTAACATGCAAATGTAGCAACTTAATTTTATGTTTCTTTTTTTCTGTAGGATATGGTAAACCTGGTGATTCAGAGGTTGCTAAAGTACCTTGTGTTTATGCTAAGCTGTATCGTGACGCCAATTTTAAAACTGCAATACTTTAAGAAGCGGAAACGAATACCAGCGATCAAGAATCAGCTGTTGTTGATTTCAGCGACAGAAATTGCGCGACAGATTCGCAAGAAAATGGTGAGGACGCGATAACGGCTCAACCGATGAATACAAATTGATTTCTCCTCGATCGCTAATAGTTTGATCTCGATAATTTAATTATCGAGCTTTCTAATTCATTTTCTAATTCGGTTTTCATCGATAATAAATTATATCGTTTTCATATTCAAATTTACGAAACAATTTCTAATTGCACCTTCGGAGACATTTTTTTTTTCGTTAAATAAATTTAAAATCTTTTTTCCGATGCACAAAAATCTTCTTCGAGATTAAGCCGGAAGTGGATGAACGAAAGAATAATTACGATCTTATCTCTAACGATTCGCAAACGATTAAAAATATCGGCTCTAGCGTGGTAACCGGACTGCAAGATATTAAAACGACACCTTTTACGTGTTTCTCAGGTCGGTGAAGCTGAAAATTATGGTCGTTTTTCACGGAAATAAGGCGTGAAAAATCCGTATGTTGTACCTTTTTTCAAATTTGCTACTCTTCAGCTACTCTATGATTCTGTGCGCATTTGACTCGCGACTATCGGATTAGGATCGAGTTATTTTTTATCTTTTCCCGCGATCGTATAAAGAGCTATAAACGGTAAAAATAAAACGGCGAAATGGCATTTGCGGCATTGGCATTGGCTGTACCACCGCTTGTCTTGCCGCTTATCGCTCTGCACGTTCACGGTCTTACGCGGATTTCCTTCCGGTTAAGACCAAATATTCGAAACATGTCCAATTTTCGGCCTGTAGCGACCTTGAAATGCCCGCGAAAAGACACATTCGCACGAAAAGTTTCGCAATCCGGATACTATACTTCATGCAAAGTATCTCTTTCGTAGATCAGCAGCGAGGAAGTGGTGAGAGCCTATGTGGAGAGATGCAGAGACGTAAATCCTGTGATAAACGCTATCGTGGAGTCGCGTTTCAGCGCAGCCATTCAGGAAGCGCAGGAAGTTGACAAGCTCTTAGCGAGCACCACAAAAACCGAGGAGGAACTTGCTCGTGAGACGCCTTTTCTTGGCGTACCCATAACTGTGAAAGAAAGTTTCGCCGTTGAAGGTTCGTCCAATCTTTTTTAACGGGTCAGATTTTCGTCTAGACGAAGACGATTAATCAGAAGATTGAATCGGATTAATCAGAATAATCGAATACACATTTCACACGGCTTCTTCGTCGTCCGCAGCATTTATCGCAAGGGAAACTACAGCTTGTTTTTAAAAACATTCCAAATCCAAATATTTTGAAGCTATTTTCAGTTATATTGTGTCGTGCGCGTAACTTGCCACGTATTTATATAGTACAATCGACGGTCCTAGCTTTAAAGAATTCAAAAAAAAAAAAAAAAAGAAGAAAGAGAAGGAAATCATTGTTGTAGCTATCGTTCAAAAATGTCCTTAACATCGAAGGTAACAATTGTCGAAACGAACGAAAGAAATCGTGCGATACTTTTCATTTCAGTCACGCACGGCAACGACTTATTCACTCCCTTCTCTCCGGTGTTTTCTTTTCCTTTTCCTTGAGCAGTCACGATTAAACGGGACAAACAAACATTTACATACAACGATACCGATTGTAAATGGAAGGTGAACTTATTCGAAGCAACGTCGATGATCGTTCGTGTTTCGAATGCGAGGTACGAAAGAGCTCGTAACGCGTGTCTCATACGTTTCCTGTATTCTCGTTTCCATCTTTTGTCTATTAACATATTGTCTATTCATTTTCTCTTTTTCTTCTTCTTTTTTCCTTCCCTTCGTTTAAAACAAGAAGTGCAATTAAAGTTTCATAAAAACATTGTCGACCTTGAGTCGCCTTTAATCGTTCAATCATTAAGCTCATTAATTTTAACTCGATCGCCGTTGTAGTTACACACTTCGTCGATAGTTTTTATCGTATCAAAGAAAGTATATTTATCGCTTTACGATTTACCCATTTCCTAATATAATTTACTACGATGCAATTTAATTGCCCGATAACAAATAGCATCGCGCGCATCGTTGAGAAGTAAATCACGTTTGCTTGAAAGAACCGATGACTTATTCGATACGAGTAGAATTAAGTTCATCGAATTCATCCTCTGTCAGGAATGTCGCATATGGCCGGCGTGAAGAAAAAATCTCCACAGAAAGCGACTAAAGACGCAGTAGTTGTTAGCATGGTACGCAAGGCTGGAGCTATTGTCCTTCTCGTCAGTAATACTCCCGAGCTATGTCTGAACTGGGAAACTAGCAACAAAGTTACTGGTACTACTAGAAACCCTTATGACACCAGAAAGATACCCGGTGGCTCTTCCGGTGGCGAGGTTTGTATTTATTTAAACTGCATTCGTCTTCTCACAGAATCATTCCAAGAAACCTGCATTATATTTCTGTATGGAAAGCTTCGAGGTCGCTTAGACCTCCAGATCTAACAGACTTCACATCAGACATTACATAAAATGTAATTTTCAAAAATAAAATCGACTCTTCCTCTATTTTATTTCTACGTCTAGAAAAAGCGAAGAATAATCGAGTTACGATTATAATACAGCCTCTTTGCTCCTCTCTTTTTGCTTTCTCTTTGTTTCTTGTTCCTTCTTAGGCGGCATAAGATCACAGTCTGATTTCTAATTTTTCGTCTCCGTCGTTCTCTGCTTCTCTTCGTTTTTCATTTATTTTCACGCAGCGTAGGATTATAATTCGCCGAATGAAAATTATAACGTGGCTTTGCGGTCTCTCCTCCTTTCCCTTCTTCTTTTCTTATCTCTTTTCAGGCAGCACTAATAAGCTCCGCCGCCTCCATCGCGGGCATCGCGTCGGATGTCGCAGGTTCTGCGAGGCTTCCGGCCATGTTCTGCGGTATTTTTGGTCACAGACCCACGTCAGGTAAATCCTGACACTCGGTAAAATATCCATTAACCAAACTCACGATCGTCCTACAAAGTCTTCGTCGAATATATATTCCCGTTGATTACATATCGAATCGGGAAGAATGGAAGATAAGAAAATATCATTTTCACTGTATAAATTTGCAGGTCTGATCTCTACAGAGGGCCATAAGCCATATTCTCATGATGAATCATTTACCCTGTACTGTACACCAGGAACGATGGTCAGATACGCCGAGGATTTGTCTCTTATGATGAAGATAATGTGTCAGTCGGAAGAGACGTGGAGGAAGTTCGAGCAGAAGGTTGCTCAACTCTTTATACTACGAAATTTCCGCGCCGTTAAATTCTCAATTCTCTTGTGTCTTTCCGTAAACAATCAAAGACTGCGGTATCGTTTAATTCTCAACTGGTTTCTTCAAATTATGCGTTGAGTCGGGAAACTATCCGAACATTAATCGCAGAAGATATTTATGGGCGTATTATATCACAAGCAATATTATAAAAAGCTTTGTGAGAGATGAACAGTCACAAAGGAACGATCTAAAATTGGACATCGAATAGTTTTAACACGGTTTCGTATTATTTGAGCATGTAACGTAAAAACACTTTCATAATATTTCGTTTATAACATCCACTGCTTTCTTTACGGTAGTTTTATTCAACAGTAGTTAACATTTTTATAAAATATCGCACGAAGTACGTGGGAACTTCGTTTCTCATTTTTCAAGTGTTCGCGTCTCCAGTAAATCTCTGATTATCTTCGCTGAATATTTCCTGGAATTTCTACTGCTGTAGGTATGTTTGAAAGACATGAAATTCTTTTACCTGGAGAACTGCTGCGTGGTAACGGACTCTATAAGCAAAGATGTAAAACAGGCGATGAAGAAGCTGAGGATCCACATCGAAACGACGTACGGTCTCAAAGTGGAAAAGGTATTTTATCGGTTTAAGTGCTCGCACCAAGTACGTGTATGACGAGTTCCGAGAAGAAATAGGCGTTTGAAATTCCATCTATCAACGAATAGTCATTTCGAAATGAATAAATCGCGAAAGAGTATAGGTTCTAAATCTGGTGATCTTCGTGATGATTTCGAAATGATAAAAATGAGATGGTTAACTTTAGTCGAAAACGACGTATACGATTCTTCAGTTCTTTCTTAAGGATACGTTTACGAAAATATGTAATTTTAGGCACGGTTACCTGCCATGAAATTTATGCTTAACATGGCATCGCTTATGCTGTCGGTGAATCTCGATGACATCAAGGATGATATTAAATGCGCGGTGAGTTACCATTAACACGATCTGCGATTCTATCTGGCGGCGGGGGCCACCGGTGGGTTACATCTTCTTCATTTTTTTTTTTTTTTACTATTTTAATTTATAAAAATGTAATTTAACGGAAAATGGAACGCGTTGAACGCGTTTAACGTCGCGCTTCCTTTGAAAGCTTTCCAATATAACCAGCAAGCGATTATCGCGCAGGGATCGAGTAGATGTCTGCTTGAAGAATTGAAATCCATTTGTGGCATGTCGCAGAATACGCTCTCTGCAATTACATATATCGTCATGAAATGGGTATATCATAAATTATCAGAGAGTTATGAACGCGAAGTGTCCGCTAAGAGGGACGAGTTAAAGAAACAATTCGAGGTAAGCAAGTTTCAAGTAAAACAGATGTACTAACAGGCTTGAAATAATTTCCAAGAAATTTCGTGTATCCTTTACGACAATGTCTGATTTCGAGATGCAGCGTTGTTTCTGTTTTCAAGTAACCTTCCACGTTAATTTCTTAAAATAAAAGTTGACCATTTTATATCTAAAAACTAACACTTGTTTGTTGGTGTATCTTAGGCGTACCTGTTAGCGAACATATCAATGCTTCCTATTAAAAGTAACGTAGCGTTGTTGTATAAATTAGGATAAATGTTACATTGTAGATAGTTTAAGGGGACAGAACTATCGGTGATGAGAGTCCTTGTAAGGCTGAAGCAAAAAAGGATGTGCATGGGTATGTGTGTGTGTGCGTTTGCAGCGAGTGATCGCGCGAAGACAAGAGAGTCTTAGCCAGCGAGTATGGTCGAACGTCTCTTTTTACCTAGCAATAAAATAATAGTTCAACTTCCCGTAATAGTCATCCGGTCTATCATTCCTACGGTAAATTATAAACGTTTTTATTGCAGGAGCTACTAGGTGATAACGGCGTACTGATATTCCCAACGTTCGTATCGTCAGCCTATTACTCGAACGAAACCTACCCGAATATCTTCAATTTCATGTATCTGACAGTCGCTAACGTACTAGGAATACCAGCGACACACTGTACAATGGGGCTCAACAAACAGGGTTTACCTGTTGGCCTTCAAGTAAGTAATTTACTCTGTACCTGTGAAATTCAAGCATCAGAGTAATGACATTTCGCATGCACCTTTCTAAGTTCATTGCGTAATGCGTTTTCATCCTTATTTGCCTCATGCAGATCATGGCAAACGCGGGCAACGATCATCTTACGATCGCAGTGGCTGAAGAGATCGACAAAGCCTTCGGTGGTTGGCAGCTGCCACCGATGATCGAGTTGCAAGTTTGATTCTCTCTTTGATCGGACGATAAAGACTTCGATACGAGGATCCATCGCGATAAATCGAGTGTATTTGACGTGATAAGATCGGCGAAGAGACTACGGTAACGAACGTGTGCTTCTTCGTTCAAACGACGAACAATTGCGATACCTCAAACGTGAACGAATCTACGATAGAAATTAAGATGTGTAATAAATATAGGCTGTTCTTATGACATGTGGGAAGTGGCTAGTCTGGCTCTACCCTAAAATAGCTTAGGGATAAGTCGAATTTACAATCGTTGGTAAAGATATTATGAATAAATAACGAAATAAAAATTTGACCTTCGATCGTTGGAGAAATTTGCAATGAAGCGAACGAGCTTTGTCCGAAGCTGATTTAATAAATTAGTTTCTCGATTATCACGCGCGCCAGTTTGTAAAGTCGTTAAACGTAAACCGTTTAAAAAGCTAATGAACAATCAGAAGAATTGGAGTAAAAAGAATTACATTTCATGACTCTGTACTTACATCTGCAAAAAGATTCAGAGCTATGTAACTGATAGTTGATGTAAATAAAATTCATAAAAATGATTTGCATTTATTTTTGTTACGTAAAAATTTCCTTCCTCGTTGCTTTCTTACGTCTAATTAAAGTTGAATAATTCAGTAAAGGAATTAAATTATTCATAGATCAATTTACATAACTTAGTGAACAACGATAAAATTGCACCATTTCCATTTAAGAGCTTATGACAGCAAAAAACGTCTTCATGAACAGCTGAGAGTGTGCTTGAGTGTAACACGGACACAGCAGCTATCAGAAGAGCATTAAAAGTCGATCGAAGTCGGTCAGTTCACTGCGAA
Organism: Bombus impatiens; assembly: GCF_000188095.3. Taxonomy (NCBI): domain Eukaryota; kingdom Metazoa; phylum Arthropoda; class Insecta; order Hymenoptera; family Apidae; genus Bombus; species Bombus impatiens. The sequence continues at coordinate 1,258,775 of NT_177694.1, read as the reverse complement.
CGATTCATTCATTGATAATCGTAAAGTAAAGAACTTTAAGAATGACGTATTCATAAAGTGTTATTTAACAATAAAGAAAGTGAGAATCTTGTTTTATTCGAGTTTGTGTCAAAGTTTGTGTCAAAGTATTTTCCATAAATACCGATCTTCATTTGGTAGAAGGAAACAAGGTAAGTTCTACTAAAACTGAAAATTTTCTCGGATATTGAGAAATTCTATTAATCGCACAATTAGGAATTTTATCTCGATGAAAAGCGAAGACTACGTCTATTTTTTTCAATTGAACAGCACATCTTTTTACGCACCATCCCATGGATTTTTTAATCCTCCACAAAAAAGTATTAAGGTACTTGAGGTAAAAAATGATTATTTTTCAATTAATCATTTTTCGATCCCAAGTACTTCGAGTACCTTTTTCGTAGAGAATTCAAAAATTCATCGAATATTACATAAAAGGATGTATCGTTTAATTTAGGAAATTAGAGTGACCTTGTGACGAGCGAAAAAATGATTATGTGCATATTGATCATGAATTACGTATTCAAACTGCTATTATATTCTCCTAAAGTTTACCGGATATCTCACTTATCCGATTGTCCCTTTTAGAAAATAACCTGATGCAACGATATACAGAACGTTAATTAGTTTAAGATACATCCGTAACCAAGATTTTTTCCACGTTCAAGTACACAGGGTGTTCGGCGATAAGTTGAAAAAATTTAAGGGGTGATTCTTGAAGCTAAAATAAGATGAAAATCAAGAATAAAAAATTGCATCTTCGACTTTGCTTCTCAGTTATAAATAATTAAAAATTAGCTGAAATATCCCTGTGCGCAAGCAAACCTTCTTACACGAAGGAAAGTGGGTCAGCTGAAACAGCGGCGTGCACAAGAATCCACAACATGCATAAGTCGTAAACAAGAAGATTATGACATTTGAAAACGTAAAGCATTCTGTGCGACCTTTTGAAAGAAAAATCGTAGATTAAGCATTATACCTGCCTATTCGTTTCATAACAGCATACCGAAAACCGCCTCATGGACTTTTTGTGTACAGAGGTTTAACGTTTCCTCTGATGTTTCGATTGCATAAACGATTATCTAGACTGTGTAAACAAATGTCTAGACAGTTCACAAAAATATCGCTACAAAAATAGCAATCGTTTGATAGCAAAAATAGCAAGCAAAGTACACAATAAGCACGATATATACAGCGCGCATTGTACACGCTGTACGTCCAAGTTGTTCGCGTTGGAACTAAATGAAAAAGATTGAAAAAAAAATAGCAAAGAATACAAAAATACAATAAATTAAAGAGTTGAAAGAACTAAAGATGAAAAGGCTCAAACAAATCATACAACGGAGTAACGTAAACCTATAATAAATCGCTATATAACATAACGCTAATAAAAAAAGAAAGAAGATATTGACCTCCATATGATGTTTACGCGTCTATCTGCCAAAACTATTTACTATTTACTACAAATTATATGCCTTTGAATGGCTGCGTATTTGGCCTGACACGTTATTCCCTGTCACTAATAACAATTACAGTTACAACATAACGAGTGTTTTAAGTTTGTTTTAACTTTGGCTATATCGTCCGTTTATAATAATCTGTTAAGAGTAATAAAAAACAGATATGCCATTCACATTTCATTTAACAAAGGTTATCAATGTTTAAGACGAAAGGATGGAATATAGAGAGAAAAATTTCCTGAACGTAACTGTCCATCACGTTGTACCGATAAAAATGTAACTAATAATTATCACGAAGCTAATTACGTCGTATACGTGTTATTTATTGTCACAATTAAACGATGAAAACCATTACATAGGAGATGAATAAAAGAATTATTAAGCATACTGATAACGAATATTCACGTGTTAGTCTAAAGTTCGAACCCCACTGTCTGGCCATGTTCGAGAACACTGTTTGCGAATATGTTCATTCGATGGGGACCGACCTGTAGGTTAACGCACGAATATTCGTTATCAGTATCCTTAATAATTTATTTCCTTTCTAGAGTACTTATATCAAATAATATTAATAATATTATTCAATATAAGAAAAATAATATGAGAAAATAATATTTCTGAAACAAGCATGATACGAACGAGGAAATGTTTCAACCATGTCATTTATTTCTTCACCGGGGTCTTCACGGAAGGGATTTAAAAAATCGCGTGGATTTTTCGCAGCAGGATAGATTTTTCACAACGATACGAGAATAATAGATCATCTTGTGAAAGAATCTTCTTTCATATAGAAAATAAATTGATCAATAAAATATTCAAATAAAAAATATTGAAACACATCGAAGAAATATACCGAAACCGGGAAAAGACGAAACTTTATCGTATTTTCCTTACGAGTTTATTACTTACGAACCAAAAGCTCGAAGCTCGTTATCGGATATCACGTAACAGATACATAGGTGCCACGTACAGGGAAAAGGAAGAAACGCGGAAGTCAAAGATTGTGTGCACATTCACTGCAACGAGAAAAAGTATTTCTAAGAAAACCGTAAAAACTGCATAGATTTCTGGTGATTTATGTTGCAATAAACACTGTACTGTATTTCAATGTTGCTATGTTCTTCCTTCACGGGTAAATACTGCTAAATCTCGAATAAATTGACTGTATGCACAGAGTGTATAAAAAGTAAGTCTAAAAGACACCGATTTGCGTTTTTATATCTCTGGATCGATGGAGATTTGTAATAAAGAGAAGTTCATGTAAAATTCATCTTGATCGTGATTTTCAAACGTTTTTTATCGCGATATATCTCACTTGCCACGAGAAACTGAAGCTTGAAAGGAACTACGAGTAGCAAAAACTTCTCCTAGGAAAAAAATGTCCAAGTTTTAATAATTCTTCGACTGATTTTATTCAAGACGTGTTTTTGTAGCAACGTGTTTATCTACGTGTAGTACGTAAATGCTCCGGATCCATTATTATATATGTATATGTGTATCTCATATCTTCCTTTCTCTCTTCCCTTTTTTCTTCTTCTCTACTTTCTGCTTATTTAAGCAGCCCCGATCTCGCATTTCTAGTTTTGCTAAGTTCTTGCTCAAGATTACTTAGTGATTTTGTATTTTGTATCGTAAAAGCCACATTCGATCGGATGTTGTAATTGTTTGACGGATGCAATCCGTTCGTTTGAACAATAAACAATTTCTTCATCGAGTCTCATAAACAGAGGGACCGCACGTGAAGAGCAGGTGTGCATTCTGTCCACGGTAATCCAAACTTTTCATTCAAACATTGTCGTACCGATCGGCTATGACGAGGCGGAGTGCCATCGTGCATAAAATCGATGAAGCGAAGACTATGTCATAGTGTACAGTAACCTGTCACGTAAGTCGTTTAGGAAATGCGAGCGTAAAAATCGCAAACGTGTTGCAGTTATCATCTTTGTAGACAAAAATATGGCCCAATAATTCCTGTCCATACGTCTATAATTTTTCGATCAAACATTTAGGAACTCGCGATATTATATATTTCTTCTTTCTTGTCTCCCCCTGTTCAAGTAATATTATTAATGAAATTTCACGAATCATAAGTGAGAAATTATTGGAGCCAGTAAATTCCCTGCTATGGTCGAAACAATTTTAATAATACGACTAGCGAGTAAATTTGTAAGTAAAATTTACAGGCTAAGAATCGTTTGACTCTCTTACGTAAATCATGAAATTATAGAAGAATAGTCTATAAAACACAAGCTTCTCACGAAGATGTAAATCGCGTGTCAAATATGTCTGATAAATCGGACATGTCATTGTTGATTTAAAAAAATAATTATCTGGTTTGAAATATGCAACGCGAAGCGGAAGTATTCCAAGCATATATTTAAAAATTCCACAAAGAAAGATTAATTCAACCTACAACGTACACCTTATGATATTATTCATTGAATATTTATTAATTTTTTTAGATATGAGAAATCAATAGAATATGAAAAACTAGCAACTTAATCGTCACATGTGAGTCAAATAAGAGAGGTTTAAACGTGCATGTTTGTTCTTAATGGACCTATGTTCTAATAAAAAATGCGTTTATCTGAACTTCTCAGCCGACAAACAGCTTATGTAATTAGAATTTATATAAGAGCGCAATAACATTGGGTTGGTAATTAAGTGATTGCAGATTTTGTCAATATCAGCTATTGACAAAACCCGCAATCACTTAGTTGTCAACCCAACACATATTCTCGTTTATACAAAGTGCAGTCGCATAACACGTACAAGCGGGCATGGAATGATCCCTTATGAGAAAATAAGAACAAAATATGGGATAAAATTTGTTCATTTAAGATTTAGTGTTCGAAGAAATCGAGTTTGAAAATTTATCATGTATAATTGAACGTGGTTAATTACGGACATGTATCGTACCATAGTACAATCGAATACTATAAAAAATCATTCCATCCCTTTAATTATCCTAGCAAGCTTAAAACAGCAGCTTAATAAATAATGTTTCCTATTGCAGGAAAGATGATAGAGGCGTTCATCAACCTAATAATAATTTTGGTACAAGCGATAGGCAGCATTCATCGTCTCGTACTCATGGTTATTCATTGGAAGAAAAAGCCGAGTATACCTCCAATTAAAAATCCACTATTAAAATTAAGCGCAACTACGCTAGCCAGCAAGATCAGAAACGGAGAAGTAAGGCACTTACTAGAAATGATTTCGTTCTGATCAATTCATACACAACTTCATTTTTATTCTAATCATTTCTTCGTTTGTTATTTGCTCTTTGCACTCATTATCATCGGATTAATAAATTAAATTATCTTTATTGAAATTAAAATCTCCTCTGATATTTCCACTTGAACTTTGTTATTGAGTACATTCAAGTTTCTTATCGTCAGGTAAACAGAACATTTGATTAAAAGCGCCTAAATGAAGTAATTTAAATGTGCCTTGTTCTTCACCTTTTACTTTGTTTGTTTTCTGGCGAAAAGAACCCGTGGATTTCGTTTTACCTTTCCCCGACTTTCAGATAAATCCCCCACGATAAATACTTGAATTTTCTCGAATACTCTGGAAAATAAAATTATAGGATCTAAGTGAAAGAGATAATGATACAAAGAATGCCCGTTACATAAAATAGAGTCACAAGTAAACTCTTTATACTATCATAGTACTGTAAGTATCTTGATATCGTCGAACTTTTTATAGAATCATAGAATTGTAAGTAAAAGAACAAAATATTAGCGAGAAAGATACCAAACAAATTTTCAGAGTTTCCTCTCATAAAATTAATGCAAATATAATATAAATTAATTGAAAAAGACATATAAAATAATATAAATTAATTGAGAAAAAGAAAAGATAAAACGGAATTACGCGTGAGATGTTGCGTTTGTGAAACGTTTGGCCCTTGATAGTTGAAATACAACTTTTGTAATTTCTTTTTATTGGAAAACAGCTCAGTAGTCAGACAATAGTGGAAGCATATATCGAGCGTATTAAAGAAGTGAATCCATTCATAAACGCAGTAATAGAAGATCGATTCGAAGCTGCTCTAGAGGAATCAAAGATATGTGACGCCAAACTGAAGAGCGGTGACTTAGCCATGACTGCCGAGCAACTGGAAAGGAATAAGCCTCTTTATGGTGTGCCGATATCTATCAAGGAATCGTGCGCGGTTAAAGGTAACAATTTTTCTTGACCATTCGACGAAACTTGATCGAAACATTGCTTCACGGATATTTTATTCCAATGTTCGTTTTACGAGTCGAAATTCATCAACAGAATTTTAATTAAGATAAATTAAGTAACTTTTACGATACACGAATCGAGGTCGAAGTATTATTCTCATTGCCATAAATATCCTTCTCTTCCTTTCCCACCATTCCCTTTTTCTGTTCAACGAAATTTTATGAAATTGAACGTGAACATGTAGAAGTCGTCGTTGATATACGCGCGATGTCTTAAGATATTAAAAATCCTTATGTTCCTTGAAACGGAAGCAAGATTGGGGCGTAAAAATTCGAAGTTATGAATTCTGAAATGACTTACGAAGCCCAGCGAACAAAATTTAAAAATATTCTCTTTTCCTATTTTCTTTAATACTCCATCGATCCTTTCGATCCATCTTCGCATTGATACTGTTTGTATTTTAAACACTGTCGGACGACCAAATTCTTACATAAGAATTTCTGACACTGTAGACCCTCGCTACTGTGAAAGTAATAATAAATTATAATATAACTTTTGTAGTTAATATATTTCTAATATGATAAAAAAGGCGATCGAGCGTAATATCGAAATTTGTTCTCGTTTAAATTAGGAATGAGCTTTACCTGTGGTTGCGTATCCAAGAAAGGCATGAAGGCCACAGAAGACGCATACGTAGTTCAAACGTTTAAAAACGCTGGTGCCATTCCTTTATTGGTCTCCAACGTTCCCGAGTATTGTGTAACTCTGCACACTTATAATTTTCTGTTTGGCCATACAATGAATCCATATGACACGAGAAAGACATCAGGAGGATCGTCAGGGGGTGAGGTAATCACTTAGATCATCCGAGTTTTTACGTTTACAGTAATTTAATGCTCCTATATACTGTATATGGCGTAATCAATAAAATCGTGAATTATAAGAAAATATATAAAAGTGTCCATATAATCGCAAAAGAATTTTCACCCTTTATTCAATTGCTAAATATTCTTTTGTTTAATTATTTTTATTATCTTTTCTATATTAGACTGCGTTAATTAGCTCAGGAGCATCTGTGCTTGGAATTGGAACGGATTTAGTTGGATCCCTAAGAATACCAAGTTTCTTCACTGGTATTTTTACTCATAAACCTACTGCAGGTATTGCACTCAGAACTTATACGTACTTGTTGGAATATATGTATGTATATACATATATTTCTATACGATTGTTTCTTTATAGGTACCATTCCTCTCGATGGACATTTCTTTCTAGTTGACGATCCTATCTTTAAACAGATGTTAACAATAGGACCCATAGCAAGATACGTGGAGGATCTTTACTTGAGTATGAAGGTGTTGGCCGCATCCCCCGCATGCAGATTGCCTCCACTTTTCGACGAACCAGTCGATATAAAAAACTTAAAATTTTATTATTTCGATAGCATCAGTGGCATTTTCGGTATTAGATCGACAACATCAGAAATAAAGGAGACAATTCACAAAGCCAAGCAGTATCTAATAACGAAAGGCGCTAGCGTGGAAGAAGTAAAAATCTTATAATAATTTAAATCTAAAAAGAAGTAAAATTTTCGAAATCTAATAAATAACTAATATAATTAATATAAGTAAATATAATGAATAATTAAGATTCAAATATTGCATTCCAGTTTCCACAAGAATGGCTCCAGGATATATCCCACATGATGTTATCCACATTAGGAAGCCTAAATATTGATTCTATACTGGAACCAAACTCAAGTGTAATGATAATTCAAATATCGATAATTAAAACTGTTCTATTGCATATATATTTTTGGCTTCTATTTTTCAAGCTAATAAATTGTAACTTTCTGTTTCATTTCTGTGACCTAAGGGATCTGGTATAGAATTCACAAAATCATTATTAGGATTGTCACAATATACACCAATGCGTACACTTATGCAAATGTGCCTAGACCACAAGGGATTCTTGTCATCTTCACGTATAGCATATTATGAAAGGTCTAAGGCAGAACTTACTCTAAAACTAAATGTACGATTAATAATTCTTTTATGTAATAAAGGCGTAATTTATATATGCTTGTTGTATCGAATAAGTCTTCAATATTTTTTTATGCTGCTTACAGACTATGTTAAAAGATAATGGAGTACTAATATGTCCAACTTGGTGTCGTACAGCAAGTTTTCCACAAATGATGTTATGGGAAGCACACTGCAGTATTTATACCGCCCTAGCCAATATGACAAGTACACCTGCAACGCAGATACCAATGGGTTTCAGTAAAGATGGAATACCACTTGGTTTTCAGGTAATTAATGGATTCTAAACTTCAGGCTTTCTAACATGTTTTTTGCATGTTCATTTCTCTATGATACATCCCATAATTGTGTTCCAGGTGATATCTGCATCTTATCAAGATCATCTTTGTTTAGCAGTTGCCAGAGAATTCGAGAAAAATTATTATGGCTGGGTACCTCCTAGCTAAGCTTTTATTTTAGCGTTACTAATATACTGCTATGAGTACAAATATTTTTATTAGAAACTATACACGATGTTACCCTAACACAAAACGAAAAATGGCATAAATGTTATTTATTTGTAAGAATAATTGATCGCATATTATATATTTCATGAATTTTTTTATATCTACTAAAAAGACGAACGTACAATTCGCGTTAAATGTGCAACGATATATCTTGTAAATAAGTAAAATTACTTATACATAATAGAAGATAGTCTTTTCAACGATGCTGTATATTACTCGAAGGAACCATGAGCCTTTTCCATTACAAAATATGAAGGAATTTTATATACTAAAAGTTCATCGATTTTCAATAAACCTTAATACCATAAATTGATTTCATTAGGCAAATCGACATACATACATACTTTTTCCTGCTTTCAAAGAAAGGTATAAGTTCAACTTGAATGAGATCTATTTTTTTCTACGAATAATTTCCTTTTAATTACAAAAATTTTTAACACATTTTTATACTGACTTCGAATACTGAACAATTAAATCTATCGTAATAAGAATCCTGTTCCCACATGAGCATTCAAATAGCTAATTGAAATATTGTGTATATATCACATCTCACCAGGCATCAGGCGTATATGCATTATACGTCCACTCATCCTTAAATCCACTGTAGATGCAATTATCTCCCTACGCTTCTCATGAAAAATTTTATAACTGATAATAATATTAATCAATATTATCGTGCTTTTCAAAGAATTGCCTTTTTTGTGTAACGAGTAAGGCACAAATCCTAAGGCACTGTGCTATGGGTTCACTTTCAAAGTGGGTTAATACAAAAATTTATAAGATCTATATTAAAACTACTTTCGTCTGTTTGATGGAATTGGTCTCATTTTTTACGATCACACGGAGGTACGTACGGTTTGCCTCCGTGTTTCTCCCATTCACGATTGAACTCGTGTTCCAATACCTCGGCCCCGCGTTTCCTCGTCAATCCAGTCTCATCTAGGCTCAGTTCGCACATTTGCATGTCATCAATACCTTCACAAAAATTAATTTTTGCTCAAGATTCTAATTACCCTAATGAATATGCGCGATTATTTGTTCTCTTCGAATGTGGTGTCTTCGAAAATAAGTTTTAACTAACATATAACATAAATGTATACAGTGATTCTAACTATTGTTGCAACGATGTATACAGATAAGGTTATAGCTGATAAAGAAAAAAAAATAGATTAAAATGAATTAGAGATGAATATCTAGAATTTTACCTGCCACCAACAGAATCGGTGCCTTATCAGGATGAAGTTCCATCTGTCTGGCAACGTATTGACCATCGAAATGAGCGTACCACCATCCTCGTTTACAAGATGTATGCGAGTTATCTTGCTGACCGGATGCAGCTGGTCGTACGAAGGGAATTCTGAAATATCGTTGCGATGATCCGATTATGGGCTGTTTCATTTGAGGCACTGAGGTTTTGGCCGCTGAAAGAAACATTAAAATATATTAATATAATACAGAATGTTCCGTCTTTGATTTTCAGATAAATAAACTTGTCTGTATGCATTACCGGCTTCCATAATAGATTTTGGTGCCCTTTCATTTTCATCCATGGTTGTTCGCCTGCGATTTCTCGCTTTCCACGCGTGGTAAACTTTTAATCTTCGATGGAATTCATGACGACAAGCCTATAAAAAAAAAATTACACGATAATAATTCTTATTGCATTTTATTTACCTTATAGTCAGTTGATAATTCTATAGAAGTGACGCGTACCTCTAACAATTCGATATCGCAGGATGTGTTTATAGCGTCTCGTAATTCCGAATACTTCCACTTAGATAAATCGTATTTTTTATTGGCCATAGCTGCCTGATTATTGCGCACTTGCTCCGATCTATTTTTATAAACGAAATTAATTAATGTTAACAGAACATATGCTATATATATTATCACCATTAACACATTAAATATTTATGCTTAAAATACTTATTTTTGACATATTTTATATTGAAAAGAAAAAGGGGGAATTGTTTGTTAAAATTGCTCTTAAAGCTTGCATGTATGTATATCAGAAATATCATTGTGCATTCCTTAATTGCAAAACACGAACAATGGTTAGCATGCTAAAAAATCTCCAAATATTACCCATTCAGAAACAATAGAAATCGAATATTGTTAATATTACAGGAAAATATATGTTAGTTAATTAGTTACAAAATATTAGTAAGTGTTAGTTGTACATGCAGTAAACCTCAACGAGTTTTACAATACCTTGCTAATCTGTTGTTGTTTGATGGTACTCGTACATCGGAACCGCTATATGTACATATTTAACAAAATAAGATCATATTTTTTCACTCAAAAAAATTCTTCGAATGATCAGCAAGATTAATTTCGTTATATTTTGGCTACATTTCATTTAATCAAAATTTGTTTATTATCCATTGTAGCTCGCTCTACTTTCCTCCAATTAGTATCAAAAAAATAAAATGACAGATTCCAAATGCTTAAATTTTGATGAAAGCAAAGCATGATACAATACCTTCGCACAAATGGTGGAGAATCTTCGACTTGACCATTCGATTCTTGAGCTAATCTGACTGCCAATTCATGATCCCTTCTTTCTTGCTCCAATAACTCGCGATATTTGCTGTTTTCCATTGCTTCTTTTTCCAACTGTGCCTTCAGAGCAGATAGAAAATGTAATGTTTATGTATTAAACACTTTTGACAAATTATGCTACATTAAGAGAACTCTACATAAACAAGTAATGTAATCATATCAGTATATAAGTAATAAACGGGGGAAAGGCTAATTGTCAAAGATAAAGTATGTACTTTACGAAGCTCATCAGATTTCTTATCTTCTTCTTCTTGCTTTTTCTTTTGCTCCTCTTCTGCCTTCCTTCTCATCTCGATATCGTGTTTCTTTCTTCTATTTTCTTCCTCCTCTCTCTTTTTACGTTCATCCTCTTCTTTTCTCTGCTTTTCGAGTTCTAACTCCTGTTGAATCTTCCTCAGCCTTGCTTGTTCCTCGGCAATCTTCTGTTGCTCGACCATATCTTGCAACAACGCCATTTGTTTGTTCACCTGGTTCACCAAATTCGTATACAAAGAATCGATTTCCACTGGCTTTATTTTTTCATTCATCTTTATTTTCTCAATAGCCGCGTTCAAATCCCTCTGCAGTCTTTTAATGTCGCCCATAGGTTTTTCACGATTTTTCAATTGCTCGGACGTTTCTTCCATGCCACTTAACTGTGTCTTCAACTTCTCAATCTTCGCTGTTCCCTTTATGCGAGGACGATGTTGCTTCTTAGCTATGTACATCCTCGCTGTTTTTTGTAAAATAATTAAATGCTGTCTTCGATAGATGATCTTATTTTTCAATTTGATCACAGATAACGCACAAAACTGCATCTTGTTCCACCGAGACTTAAGTAACCACTTCTTTACGTTAGCTACTAACTTCCTTAGGTTCTCAGGATCTGATTTCATGATCTTATCGAATTCAGCAAATTTTCCAGGTTTGAAAAAAACTCTGGTAATTCCAAACTTAAAATCTTTCTTGTTCAATTTTAAGCTATGAAGCAACGCTTCGCAAAAAAATCTGGGCTCCAGTTTGGCCAATTCTGGCGGAAGATACGATTTGTACATGTTATACAATTCCTGGAATGGAACTCTACTAGGATAGCCATGTTCCATGAGTTCTAAAACAGACGTCATTCCAGAACAACGAAGCTGTCCCAAAATACTGTTTCCATCGAATTGATGAGCCACCATCTCGCTATTCGGTTTGATGCAGCGAATAAAATTTGTTCCCTGTAAGAAAAATTTAATTTACCCGCTACCTAATTATCTACTTAAAAATAGCATAATATTAAAATGACTAATGTAAGTAATTCTCTTACTGTGCTTTTTAATTTATCCATTAGTTCCCCAAGTTGTGTTTTAAATTTACTGCCTACACTGATGAAAGTAAGTTTCCCTTTCTGACGAGAATTATTGGTAAACTGTGTTCTTAGAAATTTATTATTACTTTCTTGAATTAATGCTTCCAAGGAAGCATGTAGAGCATCGTTATTTTTCTCAATGAATTGATTCTAAAAATGAGAAAAATTGCTAGAGATTTCTTAAAGAAAAGAAAGTCAGAAAGTGAGATAGAAAGTGTACCAAATATAGAAAGCATAACAATATAGCGTATCATATTAATAATAAATATACTTTCTATGAAGAACAAGAGCAAAAATAGGATATACTACATATAACAGATGAAGTACCGTTTGATAACAAACACCACCAGCATAATGACGAATTACGAATCCTTCGTCGTCACGCAATTCTCGGTGGGCTTTCAAACGAGAAGTTCGCGGTAGGGTTATTCTAAAATGACCATTCCAAACACGATGAACTTCGCTAGTAAAATGTGCAAAACTGTGAGTTGGTAATTTTGATTCTTCATCTAAGAGACTGAAAATCCCCATGTTCTTCGATTCGATTAAATCTAAAAATCGAACATGTAGAAAAGAGATTTATTTGTTTAGGCAATTAAATGACGAATTAACAATTAAACTTACCAATGCAGTCCTGATTATCCACGTAAGATATCTTCGGCACATTAAGCGATTCTCTTGCATAAAGATCTTGCTCGTATTTCAAGATTCTTTCATTAAAAAATTGTTGTAGCTTTTCATTACAATAATTTATACAAAATTGCTCGAAACTGTTGACCTTAAAGTACTCTATAAGAGACAATAAGAAAAGGATCATAAATTTATTGAAGGAGTAAGAATAGCGTAAGAAATATTGCAATACATACCAAACCCTGCAATGTCTAAAACTCCAATATAATAGCTCGAAGCTTTAAAAGGAATACTCTTATTGATACGAGCTACGATATGATCGAATAATTTACTGTAAATAGCTTTAGCCAGAGCGTCCCTGGCATTATTGGCTTCGTAGACTTTCAGTGGTACCCTTAAAAGTATTCAGTCAGTTTATTAAACTTTCTTTTTGTTTCTCTACTTCTGATTTTTATATAAACTTACATGATGACCGTTCCCTTGATACCGCCGCGACTAGTCTGCATTACTTTCGAAACCAAAGCTTGCCTGAGTTCCTCGGGATCAACAGCCAATAACTTCGCACTCATTAATACTGCTTTCTCAGAGTTAGAGGATATCCTAGAGCCGCCCTTCGTATCTTCGGGATTGTCCTCGAATGTGATGTTCCCAAGGTGGAGTACCGCAGCTACCATTGTATAAATTTCCATTCTTTCCGCCTCAGTTAAACCAAGACGTGTTAAAGCCTTCGTAAAAAATGAAAAATAAAAAAAGCAATTAATCACCGCTGTACTAAAAAAACGTATATAAAATACATAAATATCAAAATCAATCGTGTAATAAAAAATTTTATGGATGGAGGAAAACCATTTTGTAACTAAACATGAATAGATTAGTAAGATCAAAAATTGCATGAAATGAATGGGTGGTTTGATAATAATCAAAAAAATGATCAAATTACCGTTGCTTTTTCCTGAATTTAGAAAGTTATCCAATCAGCAAAAAGAGGTAAAATATAATTATCAATCTTTCAACAAAAGAATATTTTCCTCTCTAAATTATTTCTTATAATGGATAAATTCGCATAATTTACGCGGTTATAAAGGTCTTTAAAAAGCTAAGACTGTTAAAAATCTAAACTATTGATAGTCTAACTCTAAATACTAATTATAATATTTATAATTACTTGATCGATGGCATTGAATCCTTCAACGTCATCCAAAATTGGATCGTGCAAGGTACCTTTCATGCTCTGATCGCGACTCTTTTGAGCGTCGTTCAATTTTTTTTCCGACTCCTCGTTGCAAAAGTACTGCGTACAACCATTCTTTAGATACTGAAAATCGTCTGGCCTCGTGATCCCAAGTTTCGAGCGAAGTTCTGGAGGTGCTCCGGCACACATCATGTAAAAGACATGGTAGTTTCTCTCGTCAGGACTTTGAAGACACACTCTCGACTTTTCCAACAGATAATGGGAAATGTAACCGCCGACCACTTGACATTTCGAATCGAAATGAACCTCCATGAATTTACCAAAACGAGAACTATTATTGTTTCGTTTGGTCTTTGCGTTTCCAAAGGCTTCCAGCACTGGATTAGCTAAATGTATGAATATACAGCAATGAATATAATTGATCGATCGTGTTTAATTATAGTATAGCGTCGATTTTCTAGAATGTACCATCTAAAATCTTCTGTTCGATCGGCCCAGCCGTTGATCCCCATAAGTCACAGAGATATCGTAGCAGATACTTGGTAGATTCGGTTTTCCCTGCTCCTGATTCGCCAGAAACGATGATACTTTGTGATTGCTTCAGTACTTTCATATCTCTAAACGCTTTGTCCGCTGTGAAAGGGAAAGCGAATGTTTAAATTAATCCAAATTACCAAAACATCTGGTAACAACAGTGAAAACTAAGAGTACCGATAGCGAAAACATGAGGTGGCGTCTCTCCCAAAGACTTTCCCTTATAAGCCTTGATCGTTTCAGCAGAATAAAGATCCTTGACCTCCCAATATGGATTTACAGCGATTAAGATATTGGCCACGTAAGTCTGTCAGGTATCAGCAAAAACGTACGCTTTAATCATGATGTATTACGTACAGTGACTAGAAGAAGTACTTTCACGAAATTTATAGAATCTGATAGAAAAACGGTTCGTTGAAAAATAAGACTATGCGTCAATGTTTGTTATAGCCACCGTATAACGACGAGAAAATACCAATAGCAGATTTGGCCTGAAATATCCAACATTTTTAAAAGTAATAATTTATTATTCGTCTAAAGCGCATTCGTCCCATGTAACATCGAGCTATTTAGGTACGTGATCTGCCAATTGTTTCGAACAGTGCATCGCAATTTGCGCGCAATTACTCACGTATATTCTATCCTTGAAGTAACGAGTTCGTACGTTGTTGAGCAGCGTGGCCTCATTCAGGTACATCAGAGCGCCTGAGAATATGAAAAACAGAGCAAACCCGTGAAGATAGATGTTGTAAAGCGACAGAAAGAGAGAGTCACCTGCGACATTTAAAGACTTCCGTTGCTGACGGAAACCCCCGTGACTCGTGTTTCCCCTTTACACGTGAATAATTGTAAAACACATTTGTTATTGTCTAAACCCCATTTAATCAATGGACCCAACATAACACAATTTTTCGCGAGGAAAGAATCGCGCAGATAAGAACGAGAGTTGCAATGATGAAATTACAATTATCTTCAACGTCTTTGGTGTATTCTCCAGCAGGATAAACTTCGTCCAGCGGACAAGTGCGTTGCGGATATTTCGGATCCAATGGTATGATCAACGCATCCCCGTCGACCATGTCCATGAACTTGCCGATTATGAAACCCTCTTGAGGGTCTCGCACCCACACCTGCTGATTCTCCATACCGGCTTACGCTCTAAAACGAGAAACAAATGCATTAATTCACAGAATTATACGTACTTACATTTGCATACTAGTTTACGTACTATGACTGCAAGTTCTATTAATTTAACGTTATTGGGTCTCGAACATTTTTGCAACATTTTTGAAGATAACGTAATGTTTGCTTTGTTCCGTATCTATAAATCGAACGATCGTATTATTTCGCTCTATATATTATACGTTTCAAAGAAATAATCCTGTTACCAGAAGTATGTACGTCGAGAAATATAATCCAAGCGTACATTTGCGTCGATATTGTCTAAGAAAATGAGGAAAGAACGTGGAGCGTTTCAGAGGGAATTATTGAGAATTATTGACATTTGAAATTCTGTTATAAATTTGCAAACACGATATAACAGCCTACGCGAAAATCTCGCGACAGCCATTGATAAATAAAGTAGAAAATATTTTCAAGCTCTAGTTACGGCTTTACAACACGATCTGTTATCACCTAAATATGTATCTTTACGGCCATCACGACGTAAAAAGAAACAAACTGAATGAAAGCGAAATTTACAACTTCCCCCCGCAGCAATAGACGATCATACGCATTTTAACATATTCGCCACGATATATCTTCTTCTCTGCTGGCATCAATCTCACCACTCCAGTTCTAAAGAGTTAGTTAAACTAATTACACGGTGGAAGGAACAACAGGCACATTTGAACCAGTGCGCATAATTCAAATGGTTTCGCATGAGCTGCAATCGCGTAGAAACTGCTATAACGAGAAGCACGACAAACGGAATTTTCCTTTGCAAAATTCGTTCAACATGTCGCCCAACTTTCACCTGTGAAAACGGAGGAACGTTTCCGGTGAAAGGAGCAGTCTTCCGAGATTTCCGCTGGCGAGATCACGAATTCAAGAAGAAATCCGCACGAACGCCACGACGCGAATGGCATCGCTATGCTAAGAAAAGAAAAATCATGATACTCGGTTTCCTGGCAACGGTTGGTAAAAAGAATTTTTCAACGTACATTATTTATTCGCCTAAACAGTACGAAAAGTAATATTATTACTACAATTAACGCGCTCATTTTCCAATGATGCACCATATTATCAAATTCTACGTTTCGCTTTCATAGTATCAAATTTTTGTAGCCACGCAACTACCGCTGTAATTAGTGCCGCTAGACGATAAGAAGTTTAATATCATTGGATCTAATTAATTAATGGATAAATATAAGGATGTGTAATTATAATTTGCATAGTCACTATTTTCCAGATAGGAAATAAACGGCATAGTGAAGTTTAATTTCTTCTAGCATCTTGCTTTCTGAATTTCGAAACGTGAGCACCGTATACAAAAACAAAAGAGAACGATACGTTATCTCTTTAGTATTAAAAGGATGAAGAAAAATGTTATCCTAATATAATTTGACCGTCTCTTATCGTTTTTAGACAGAGATCAGTCGAACGAATCGAACAAACGAAAGTGACCCGCTACGTCTAATTTGTAGATCGATCGCTGCAAAGAAGAACAACTCCGCCTTAGATTAGACGAACGAAATTGGTTCGCGCGGTGTTATTGATGGAAGAAGCAGCATAAGTGCCGCCGTCAAAGCCGTTCGACGAAGACTTAAGATGACCCTCGACCGACCAGTGCAAAAGGTACCTGACGAAGGACGCAAGGTTCCATTGATTGTACGCGAATTTAGTAAATCACGATACGCAATAATATAATAATATAATAATAATAATAATAATAACAATATAATATAATAATAATATAATAATATAATAATAAACCGATACGCAAATCGCTATAAATAATGATGAGCAAGTACCAGCCGTTTGAAAATCCATTAAAAAACGATTACGTTAGACGCTATAAGACTATGTTAACGCTTAGCGGACTGGAGACGCGAATTTGCGTCTTACACACTTTGCACGGCATCCTATAAAAATGTTAACTACCGTTAAATAAAACAGTAAAAAAAAATGCAATGGATGCTATAAACGAAATGTCGTGAAAGTGTTTTTACGTTACATGGTCGAATAACACGAAACCGTTATCAATGTATTAGATATAATATCAATTGCTAGGAAAGTTCGTTTCGGCTTTTAAGTGGGCAAATTGTTTTCAAGCGTTAGCAGAAGTATCTTTAAATAAGCTTATTGATTTTTAATAAAATATTATACTTGTTAAATGCTGTTGGGAAAGTTCGTACCGATTTTTAACTCTTCGGTCGACATAAAAAATCATATTGAGAAGTTCTTCTCCGAAGAGGTTCTCTGAGAGGTTCTGGAAGGATGGGAACATCCAAGTCGCGTGAAAGATGGAGAAAGGTTGTGGCCAACAAAATACCATCTACACAATTCAATAAATGTACATGGAATCGAAACGTAAATCGGAAGGAACTTTCCCAGCGACTGTTCGAATCTTTTCAATCGTAGCAAAAATATTCAGGCTACGGTCCTCGAAGTATCAAAAAAGATAGAATACTATATAAAACCGCAGTCGTGATTCAATGGATTCTTTGATTACGGAGGAATGCGCCCGCTCGAAATTTCTCGACTCTTATCGATCGTTATCACGAAATAAGACATAGATAAAAGACGCACGGTACCAAACTGTCGTAATGACTCACTGAAGCTGTTACAGGAATGCCATCTTACCTGTTTTTTCAGTTGCCTTTCTTTTCTTTTTTTCTTTTTCTTCGTGCACTAGCTAAAAGAAGAAGTGGCAAGAGAATCTTGTTTCTATAAACTGGAATTGGCAATCCTGAACAGCGAACAATATCGTGGTGGAAAAATAATCTAGACACATCCTTTCGGATTTATCGTTCTGCTAATTGAATGACAGTCACTGAATCGAACAAAAATCGTCACGTACCGGTGCACCGTTGTCGCACAAAGTACAAGCCACCGTGACAGAATTTTGAAAACGCCCACGCGAATCGAAGCGGTGCGCTCTCAAGCGACACGTTGCGCGTTCACCTCGATGAAATCGCTGGTAAATGACTTTTATCGGCATGAACGAGCCGCTAGAACTCCTTTCGTGGAAAGTGAATACGATGAACAACGTGTGTACCGAGTTATCACGTTCGGTAAAACGTAGTGTTACATTTTCAGAATAGATCCTAGCTTACGGTGAATTTACAGATATTCTTCGATCGTTATATTTTGTAAGTCATCCGTGAAATATATATACAGCACTACGTTTTTTTAGAACAAATTTCAGCTCACATACGTATACATATAGATATAATAGTCGATGAGCGTAATATTCGTAGAAACCTTTTACAAGAATAATGTAACTTGACCAATACGATCTCGACAATCGGGTCTTGTTATAGCGTTAATGAAATTTCCAAATGTTCTATATAACATACACATCGTATAGATGTAGAAGTTTTCTACGATAAAAGTTTAAATACCTTCACGAGACACTATACGTACGATATTTTAAATATTTTTGAATTACGTAATGGTACGTTTTTTCTTTTCTAGATTTTATACTATCAAGTACAGATTACATTTTGAAGATAATTTAAAATTACGTATGTAGAGTATAGTAATACTCTATAGTCGCCAAATATAGTAAGAAATTATAAGGTCGATAGCATATTGTAAAACATTTCCAAAGGCAAAGCGCTTTTCTCGCTACCTAAGACATCTAAATCGCGTTACACCGCTTGCCAATTATCGATGACCCTGAATAGCATAACGCTGCGATAAGTTAGTGCATTAATAAGTATCGATGCTCGAAATGAGCGACTCAAACTGATTATGCATGGGAACTTTTCTCTTCCCTTCCAGTTACACTTTTTCATTTGCTAATCGCTGTACCTTCTTTTCTATTTCATTTTATTTTTCTTTCTTTCTTTTGTCTTTTTTTTTTTTTTTTTAGAAGTCGATCGGATAATTTTAAAGGAGAATTCATAAGTGCAAATATCGAACGATCATTCGCGTGGCTGATCTAGAAAGCGCGAGAGAAGGCAATGCTTTCGGCTAGTTCACTCCGCCGCCGCGTCGCATTCCCAGCATCCCGTTAGGAATATCGTAACGGTAAAAGTAACCGGTAGATCCTTGCATCGATCCTTGAAACACGAACCACGACTGCATCACGCTAATCTGTACGGGTTCGTGACCTACACGTTGCCCGCTACAATAATTTATGACAACACTGACATATAGTTATCGATAGATACCGATAATCCAACATTTTTCTTTCTTATTTTCCATATCTTTCCTCTGCGTTTCGCCTGTGGTAACATTCTGCGGATTAAAGTGGCTGTTGACACATTTGTAGTGTACACGTTCGTATCTTTGCGCTGAAACAATGATTTTAGACGAGTTAGAAATTCAGCCACAGCCACGTGAGAAATAATTAATCGTTACCCTATGATTCTATTTATCAATAACATAATGTGCATCTTTAATCGAAAGCTCTTAATCCATTAAGGGTCGACGTTATCTTATCAACGTTTCATTTATAATTTCTCTCTAGTCGACTCGCGTTATCGAGTTCCATTAAATTCATACCGTAATCATGAAAAAAAAAGAACCTGTAAGCCGTCGATCTGCGACATCCGCGTTTGTTAAATCAATCACGTTCTTTTAAATCGTCTTCAATACAATCTCTCGCAGATTTCTCGTAACAAACAGCATAGATCGAAGGAACTCCAAGTGAAAATCTCTCTGATAGAAATCGAGTCTCAAGCTTTTCCACCTTTCCGAAAGATACATCGTCGTTTAGCAAAATCTGACTAGTAAATCTCTCTTTCTCTCTCTCTCTCTTCACATAGACGTTGCTGACAATCACAGAGGCGCAGGTGATACGACGTTGGAATCTATTAAAAAAAAAAATTCCAAGAATCTGCTGGATAATTTCTCCTTCACAATCTCTTTCATCTAAATTCTACAGTTTTAGAAAATTTAAAGAAATCGAAGTGTCCTATGGCACTACGATCATACGAGTTTTTTATCTCCACCGTGTTGTACTTCTCCACCGCATATCGTTTCGCTGCTTGGCCTTTAATTAATGGAGTTAAAACGTATCGAACAGAGAATTTCCGTATCGGTGAAAGAAGAACGATCGAATGGTTCGGTTCGTTCACCTTGTTCCCCTGTAGAGAAACGGCGATACACGTTCGATCGCCGTGCGTTACCACGAAAACCAACGTACGACACGTCTCGATGAAATAAAATGAATGAATCGGTAGGGGAAGCAGGAAACGGCAGGTGAAGCCCAGGGTCAGGAATAGGGAGACACGCGTCAGTGGCCACGTGGTTACCAACGAAATTTCACTACAGAATCACGAAGCGAGAGTAAAGGGAAAAAAGAAGAACAACGCGTTTGTTACGCGATCCACGATGAGTAAGTACGTGCAGGCACAGAGTAAGATAAGCTTGTTTGAGTTAGAAGGATACTTGGGTCAAACTAATCGTAAGTAATTTTCCCCTGTAATTCGACAGTTCAACTTATCAACGAGTTTTACGATCGATGTGCGTTTAAAAAATGGCCTATTTAACTCCGTTATCGGTGGACTGACAGAAAATGCATATATCGTACATGCATATTGATAAATCAGCGACTATAGTTTTCCACGAGGACAAGTTTCGCTCGTGAAAAGATAAGAAATTGTTTCGATCAACGG
Source organism: Bombus impatiens (assembly GCF_000188095.3). Lineage (NCBI taxonomy): Eukaryota > Metazoa > Arthropoda > Insecta > Hymenoptera > Apidae > Bombus > Bombus impatiens. The sequence continues at coordinate 1,237,519 of NT_177694.1, read as the reverse complement.
TTAACATTTTCATCTCGTCCGATCTAACGATCGTGATACGATAGTAAGCGTATGTTGCTTTCTTCGTAGAAATTATTTCGTTGTTCATCTTGTTAGTTCTTACAGCGTAATATCTCCTCGCTGACTCGAATAATCCTATCGCAGAATCATTCTCGAATCGTTCTCTCGGTTTTCATATAATTTTCTTGCTTGGAGCGCACGATATTTTCTTTAGTTCCTTCGTCACTCTGTCGTAAGCTGACGATGGTGTCTTAAAACGTATAACGACGCGCGATTATTCCGTGCAACGTTCAAGATTGAACTTTAAGACGTAGAAACTTGAGTGAACCCCGGTAACTCTACCTTATTATAGCGCATCTTTCTTGTCTCGGAGGCGACATTGGAATACAAAAGTAAGCACGCTCGAATCATAGCTCTTTTCTTTTTCTTGCGTATCGACTTGGTCTACGTCTAAACTCCACAGAGCCTAGACACTCTTCCCGTGGTGCTGCTCGGTTTCGTCACCGCGAGAAAGTAAGAGCCGCCTATCTGTTGTCACGGTCAACGAACTCGGGACAGCTACTTCACCTTCTGCGAACATACTCATTACGCATTACGTCCACGCGTTGCGTAGCTGCTGTGTAATTAGACGTTGTGCTTAGTCCGGTTTCGTAATTCATTCGACGCGATTAGAGAGCAGAAGTGGCAGAACAATGCAGCCGGCGAACTTGATGGACAACAGCACGTGATGCAAACATTCACAATCAGATCTGTTATTATAATATAGACGGTGGTTCTGCATTCGCGACGAGAGCGAAGTCACAAAGACTGCGTGGTTCGAGGTAACACAAAAATCGAATGTAACGAAACTACGTTGGAAGGTTCGGCTTTGGGAGAGTCGAGTTCGAAGAGTTTTCGTTTGAAGAAGATAGAATTTGAAAATCTGTCAGGTATTGTAGAACTTTTGATCAACCAGTTAGCTGTTTTTCACGAGTATACTGGGTAATAAGATTAAAAACTAAAACGATCATTCTTTTACAACTTAATTCTATATTATAACAGCCATACGTACTCCGTGTTCGACGAATATACTCGTTATCGCTTGCTTTTAGCGACGCATTCTAGGCACACGCTTTTCAAAGAGTTCGCAACGGCTAACTGATTAAACACGTTCGAACTTTATCTCCTTCGAAACGAAGCGTTAAGAACAAAATTTCATTCCTTCCGACTTATGTTCGCTGGTATAGAACCATCTCCTGTCTACTCTTGTCTGCTTCAGATCGGGCAAATTCACGCGAACGTAATGGTAGATGATATTCTACGGATATCATAGATAACTATCGTCCTTCTCAAGATCATTGCCACGGCCTCGGTAGCAACAAGTTAACGGTCAATCTTTTGCCCCGTAATATCGAATTAAAGGCATCGATTCGGTTTAATTATCGGATATCGAATACACATTGCAAAACGCAGCACAAGATCAAAATAGAGAAAGAAGGAGAAAGGGTAGACAAGGGATTTACAATGGAGATTACGTTAAAATGGAGCGTTGGCACCACCACAAAGCGCGGTCAACGAACCTGTTCTCCCTGGACAAAAGGACAAGATCAACGAAAAGCGAAATCTCGGTACGGTATAGCGGAGGCGCAATGCGATCATCCTCGATTCCTTCAATCGCCTCTCTATCTCGTGCTAACCAGTTGTTTCAGTGCAACGTGAAAAGAAGTACTCGAAAATTTGCCGCGAATAGGCAGAAGAAAATTTTGATCTAGATTCGGAGCGTAGAATCTTTTTAATATAAAGCGAAGAAGAACCTACGCTGCGAGTGTATCGGGGGCATAGTAACGAGTGCATGGCCCGTTAATACGCTCACGTACGGTAATATCATCATTTCGCAGGCCGTTTAATATTAATTGGAACAACCTTCCCGCGATCATCATCATCAACCGCTTTCAACGATTAGATTGAATCGTGGTGTATATGATCCCGAGCATACGTTGCCTTATCGTGCTACTTAATCTCTCTCCTTCTCTCATTTATTCATCATTTTTCCTATCACGTCGATAATTTATAAAAAGTTACGTCGTAAGAACTATTGACCAGGGAATTAGTCGATATGGAGGAAAGAACTCCACTAATCGCGTTACAGAAGCTTATACACGTACAAATGGTTATTTATGTAACTTACAATTGATAAGTATTCTGTCGAGAAACGTATTTATAATACGTGTACTTTACCGATTAGACATTGGTATTCAAAGAACTATTAACTTCTCTCCACCTTCGGAATTATAATAATTATATTATTACGCTGTTATATTGTGTGCAGGGTGTTTCGAAACGTGCGGCATCCACTTCGCTCCAACTTCGACAGTGGACACCAAAAACAGTGAAAAAGATTCATATAGACGTGTGTCCTGTTCGATCCTGTTCCAATATTGTAGCCACTTTCGTGTCACGATGATCCGCAAATTTGGACTACCTTCGTGGAAGGTATTGGAAAGTATTGAACCATTTCATCGCCTGTATTATATTTCATACATGCGCCTGGAATTTTTGAAAGACTGCGAAATTCTCTGACACGGCGACTGCGAGCTTGCGTAGAAACTGAGGATGGTCATTTCGAGAATCTTCTACGAACGTAAACTATCGCCGATTGTTGTAAGTAGTTATTGACTTTGAAACGAGGTGAAATAGGACGTTTCAGGTGAACTTTCTTCATTGCTGTTGTGTCTCCTGTCCACACCCGAAATGGGCCTCACGTGTTATGAAACACCTTGCTTTTCCTTTATCAGAGATCATCTAGTCAAATATAGAAGATCGATTACAGTTTCTGAGTAGTATTTAAATTTAAAAATATTTTAATGCTTACTATAAATATTAGGTCATTCGAAAAGTTTCTTTCGTCTTATAAGGAAATAATAGTTTAATTTTGTAGTAACAGAATAAATGAATAAAATAATATAAAAGAACAAATGTTGCGCGTCTATTATTTCCTTACAAACCGGAACAATCTTTTCGAGCGACCTAATATTACTTGCTGTTACACAACATTGTCTATTTATATCTGACAAAAGTTTTCGTTCTTTCACCAAAAAAAGGACGAATTTCGAAAATTTACAAAGACGAAATTAAGATATCGAGACGACAACTATAGAAAGTTCGAAGTCTCACAGACAACTGAGTTCCAAAGATCCGTCAAGCATCAGAGCAAAAAGTACAGTTTTCAGAGAAATCCGTTTGATGTTTCAATTAACGGTCTATTCAGCCTAACGCGCAGTCTTTTCCAATGCTGTAGCTTCGTTAATTACATAAACTTAAAAAAAGTCCTTCGTTATACGTTATTCCGTGCGTACGGCACTTACGGAACGTGCAAAGAAACTTTGTCCATCCTTTTTAAACCGACAGAATGACGTATCGCCTTAAAAAGAAAACCGCCATTTGTAATATTCATGTACTACTCTGACTATGTAGATAATCGTAAAGAAATAACGTAAGGAGATCTATATAATTCAAGTCGATTACGTTGATCGGTTAATAACCCATTTGCATGTCAAAAAGACCTTGCGGTACGTTACCTTTTTCCATTGCCGAGATAATTAGTCTGGCAACCGAGACTGCGTTACGTAATTGCGGAAAAAAGATCGTTCGTTGCCATATAGGTTAGCCGATATCGTAAGACAAGTCGTGTCACCAGTGACTCATGGAAACGTACTACTAGAGAGAATCTCGGAGAGAATCGTTAACTGTGTTCCTGTGTTAAGGACACATCAGTGTACAATACATTATAATTAATACATTAGTCGATTGAGACCAACTTTGTTAACATCTTGATCGTATTCCTATCCGACGCGATCTTCTTTACAATGAATTAAAACCGATTACTTGTACAAATGATGGTTAATAACATGTCAAATCAAAAAAAAAAGCGACGACGTGCGACTCACGTGATTCCATTATCAGACAATAATACGCTGTAATACGTTTTGTATGGTATCAAAGATTAACGATCTTCTTGTTATATTGTTGAAATCAAGATACGTAGGTTATATAAACATGTAGATGCTAATAAATAGTTATAAAAACAAATAGAATGTAAAATATGTAATGTAAAATAAGTAGGTATTACGATATGTATATTTGCATTAAGTATTTCAATTAAGTAACTAACAAGTTTTTAAATTAGACTTTAAGAGGTTAGGGTACGATCCCAAGACTGATAAAATAGACAAATATTTATGCACATTCATGCTTTTGTGAATATAAATTTAAAAAAAAAAAATGGAACCTAGGTAGAAAATTGTTTTACCTATTAAATATCATAGAGACCACTGTATTTTGGGATATTTTACATATGCTTTTAAACATTACACGCGTCCTGTGCATTTTCGCATCTTTTGCTCATAAATGCATAAAAATCGACAATCTACTCATCAGAAAATTATATACTTTTATAATATGACATATCACATTTCGCGATAATGTTTATGTCATAGTTTAATACGAATAACATCTTTGTAATTTTGTACTTTATTCCGATGACTGAATGTATAGTGATACACAGGCCTATAGTTCTGATCATCAAGAGAAGAAACTATTCTTGAAGCAACTTTTCTTCTTCCATATTATTAATAAATGATGCATAGAGGAACTCTTGTGTGAACAATGATTCAATGAACGAAATTTAAGTGGTGAAAGGAATCATGGTTGAAAGATGTACGCTCTTATAATTCAAACCAATTGTCAATGGTCAAAGACGCGTGACCAAACAAAGCAGAATTTTGTAGTGCAATAGGGGAAGCAGATGCAGCTGTAAAAGACACATTGTTTCTAAATAAATGCTTTGTTACATATCACACATCCTCACACGGTAGACGAACTCAAACGAGCTTTCATCACGCACTAGGAGACGGCAGATTTATTTCCTTCTTTTTTTCCGTGACTACCTGATACACTTATGAAGAACGAAGCTGCGCACAATTCACATGCTAATTCACCTACACTGAATCGTCTGTTTTCTTTCGCGCACCTGTGCACTTTCGTTCCACTCTCCTAATCCTCTTGCAACTCGCAAATGAGAAATATCGCACATTTTACGTCGCACAATGTCGTCATAATAACACAAACTTACATAAACATCTGCCACATTGACTAACACCTTCATATCGTATATGTAGATTGTCTCGTTTAAAATAGCTTACAAATTATTATAGAAAAACAGGATAACTATTCATTTTACATGTTTCAATTCGATACTGACACTCAAAATTTTGTGTTATATTTTTTAATGGAGAAATTCAAGTCGAGCCTAATTAACCTAATCTAAACTATGTTAGAAAATAAAATACCCTATATTTGGTCTATTATTATGTTACAATTTCTGATGTGTGTCAGTGTGAAGTATTAATAGTATCGACACGATATCTTGATCAATGAATTACGATTCCTATTTATGTAATTGATAAACGAAACATACTAGATGTATATATAGCTAACCGAACTTGCTATACTTGCTATCGTAGTTAGAAGTACGACTTAATTAAGAAAATTCTTCCCCATTAGAGAAATAATAAACAAGCGAGATCGTTTTGATGACAACGATTGTGAGTTTAATTAGTTCTCATCAAGGAGAAATGAAGCATTGAAGACACTCTTGTTTCATATGAAATTTTCACGGACGATGTATAGGATCTATATAGCATGCTCCCCTAACCTAATTTAAATAAAAGAAATATAATTCTACAATATATGGTTGCTTAACCTAGCTGTCATGAGCAATAGTTGGTATAAATTACTATATAAAGAAACATTAAAAAAGCTGTTTAAATGACGTGTTAATAAATGATAAATAAATTCTTAAGTAACTTCGACAGAATATGTTTTCGAAGTGATTCAATAGAAATAACTTCAATGGAATATTTTTCCAGAATATTCTAATAGAGACCAATAGAATAAAATATTTCTTGGTTTAATTAATTTGACATAAATTCACGATTCGATTGTAAAAAGCAGTTATAGTGTTTCCTGAAGATTCTTCGTGTATAATAGCGGAACTATCCGATAAATCGTTCAAAAAACAACAGTACTGCAGTAGGAAATTTATCACTGTTCAAAAAACACGCGCATATGTTTGAGCAGGCTTTAATGCATCATACTTGTGTCAGCAACTTATGCTTGAAACCACCGTTACCTATCATTAATTATTTTTCACAGAATAATCGACAAAAAAAATTTTAATAGCCCAAGATTTTTTTCGCGCATTGAAAAACATAATAAGTACTAATAATAAATACATTTGTCTTTAATAAATATACACGTAAGTTAATTTCTAAAAAATAATAAATGATGATATTAACGAAAACACGAATAGTAAGTTATTATATTATGGAACATATGTTGCGCTGGATTTCAATTTCTAGTTAACTTCCTGTTTCACGTTTTACACATCATTTACATGTAAATATAAACACACACGTAAACGTACCAAGAAGGATAAACGACACCGATGCTCGATCGACAATTTCAGAATCAATATAATACATCGAATGACTATAAACCGACGCGAGTTATTTAACAATAAAAATTATATCGAGACGAATTAGTCTCCCATCTAGTTTTTTGAACGCTAGTAAAACCTCGTATAACCTTCTCGAATTGCATAGTAGTTTGATACAATCACCGGTCTGCATTGAAGTACAGTAAGGCCTTGCTAACTGACAGCGGATCGGGACTGAATGTGGTCGGTTAACAAGGAAGGATTTTTATATTTATGTCAGGTTGCTCTTGCACGAAAATACCAACTAACAATATTAATAAGTTAAATAGAATTTGTGGGCTATAGATTTCTTTTTCATAATTTTATAACTTTTTGTCAAATAGGATAAATCAGATAATTTATAATTTACAAAATTTACTTATGAAATTTCATTTGTTTCATCATCAAACTTGTTAATTAGGAAACTTACGACATATAAAAGATCGCTAATGATAATAGTTCAATAGTGCAAAACAGTCCAGGAATCCTGACTCGACGAGTTAACAGATACGTATGTCGATAGAGTGAAACAGTGATACTCGACATCCAATTTTAAATATTGAAATTTAAAAATCGGCACTTTACATAAAAACAGTCAAATATACAAAATCACAACAGATAAAATGGAAGAAATACATATAACACTGGAGCTTTAGTTCCACGCAGACACTTCTAAAAAATAATGGGGATAACGATGGCCAGTTAGAAAAGCAGAATTCTAACCAATTAGCAAGAGAGTATTGTAATATGTTACACACCAAAAAGCGATTCAAAAACTAAAATTAAAAAAAAATATACGTGTAAAATGGAAAATGTCAACAGTGAATGCGTTAGCCATGAAACACATGTAAATGAAAAAGTATGTACATATATATGAATATTTTTAAATACTAATTCATATATCCCTATCTTTATTATATGTATTTCGTACAAGCGTATATTTAACAAACTGATACGTATTTAAAAGTTATAAAAAAATGGCAACATGAAAACTATGTTAACTTGGTGTTAACTTGAAGAAAAGTTTGTTATGTTAAGAAATTGACAAGTATTCACAGATGTCGAACAGAAAAGAATGCATGTTAAAACGAAGTTACTCACCAAAGAAAAGAACAATACCCACGACACGAACGGAACGATGTCCGTCTTGCAACTGGCGCTTTGATGCGTCAGTTCTATAGAGTCGGGAATTTTCGTGCGTTTTCGGACATGCCACGCGGCAAATAGCAATCACCTGGCGAATCGCGCCACGGGAATTTAACCGAGATTATTATCGTAACAACAGGTGGTAATGAATTTAAAAATAAAACACCATGAACATTCCTCCATAGATTTTGTGTACTTTCCGATAAAAATTGTTATAATTGCAAAAATCTGAGCAAACATTTATGATTATCAAATGAAACATTTGAATTTTAAACATAGAAGATATTTCAATCCACTTAAAAAATTGTAAGTTCTTTCCTTGTATTCTAAATTGTTATCTCTAAATATTGTTGCAACATATGCAGAAGTAGATATATACATTCCTCTTATTTTGAAATTTTTAGATATATTATTTAGCTGGAAATTTGTAGATAGAAGGAGACATAGACAACAGTATTGATATAACTTAGAGTAAAATTGTTCACGTGACTTGCGCGAATAGTAATTATTGAAATATTAGAGAATGTAATATATATTGTACATATCTACAAATTCTCTATAACAATACTAACGTAGTGACACCTATCTTAACATAGACTGTGTTACTGTCGGTAAAACAAAACATCAAGTATGTATGTACATACATATATACTTGAGCTGGAGGGCTTTCCTGCTATACCGATCGTCATTATTATCGTAGTTCAACTTTAATCACCGACGATGTGTATTTAGTCTGTGTTTTAACCGTGGATACGATCAACACCTCTTTATACGAATTTCAAATTACAATATAACTTCGATTCACGAACGCTTTAATCGTGTAAAAGTTAATTAGTTGTAATTAATTCGTATTCTAATTCATTGTTGGCGAATTTGCCCCGATTAAATACGCTGACTAACTTCTTTTTTATAAAACCGTGAAATTGCGCAACGTTTGTAATGATTGGCCTCTATTTTCCCAAAATTAGAGTTGCAAATTATCATCATTTCTAAAAATTACTGATAGAACTACTGATAGAACTACTCATGATTCTATAGAGTTTTCAATAAATATTCAATAAATATTAAATAATGATTTTTTAAAATCAGCGTTTTGAATTACTTTATTCAGTGTAAAAAATTTCCTTTAGTTTTAATATTGCAACCTCAACAGTGTTAATAACACTTTATAAAATGCAAAAGCAATATCTATAAATAAGTCTGTGATAAATTATAAAGCCGTATAAAAGTCATTGACCTCAACAGGTTACAGATACTAAGAACATAATGCACATACCTTTAAAGCTATAAAAAGCTAATTCCTCAATTTATGCGACGTAAAAGTTTGACTGCCATATCTTGCACTAAAACATTCTACAGAAGTCATTGCATATTCCACGGTTCCCTTTTCGTTCGTAACAGCAGTATTTCTTCCGCCTCCAAATTCTACGGAAAAATATTTCTCGTCGTTTATTCATTCAATGAAATTGCTGATAGATTTCGCAAGAATGTATAATTGCAACATTAAATTAAAAAGAAAAATTCATTCGTTTAATACAATGGAATAAAGGCGAAATAAGTTTTCATTTATCTTAATTTAACAAAAATTAATTTTATAAGATTATAAAGCTTAAGAAATTTGCTTCCGGTTGAAGAACGGTCTAGTTAATGTCTATTTCTCATTACAAGATTTCTGAAATAGAAAAAAGATCGTGGAATTGCTTTTATCCTTGACATTTAGCGATTTGCCAATCGCTGTTGTTTTTAACAGTACCAATATTCTTACTCACGTAGAACATATTCTCACGTATCTTATTTTTCTTTCAGTCCCTCTTGTCTTTATTTCCAATGATAGTTCTTTATTAAACATTGGACTTGAATACAATATTGTATTAAATATTTTATACACTTGATATGTAGTTTTACCTTAAATTCTGTCTTCCTTCATTCTTATACTTCTTATTATTCTTCTTATTATTATTCTTCGGTTATAATAGATCCCATTTCTTATTATATATATAAAAGTATGATTTTCCACGAATATCCGCACTCTAATAATAATTACATTCGCATTACAATTTAGTTAAAAAACATTAAAAGTGTTTACAATTACGTGTATTACAATTTAATTATTTCAAGCCTGTTACTTATATGCATATCGACCAAAATAGTAATAGAATTACATTTTACTTAAATTGATAGAATATGCGGTAAGATCACGCAATAATTCTGTCTTCCGCTTTCTCTGTCCCCTTTTTAAACGCAATTTCTATCAAGTTCCACTGGAGGACCGAGTTTCCGTTCACTTCCTTGTGCGATGACCTCTAGGAAGAAAATTGCTGACCATTTGCTGCAAGATGCATCAACCACGTCAAACATTTATTACCACCAGTTATGTACATACATGAACCTCTCAGAGGATAAACCGATCAACTCGAGTTTTCAACAATTGCTTAACTTCATTAAGTAAGTACACAATTAGTGTTCAATTCTTAAGAAACAAATGATTAACTTCCACAAGTTCATTCTAAAGTAAATTTAGAAACCAGTGTTTGTAATATCTAGGCATATTTTTCTGAACATAATTTGAGGAAAAAAAGATAGACAGAAATTTGCTTTACCTACCAAAACATTACAAGAAATATTTTTAATATTCCCGTATATATATCTTTGCATATTACGTATATTCCGTGCATTTTTGCATAAATGCATAAAAATCTACGGTTTACTGATCGGAAAATTCTAGATTTTTATAATGTAGCGTAGCATATCTTGTATAGTCGCTTTTCTGTATTTTTGAGTTTATAGAGTTGATCAGCGTGACTTCTGAATGGCTCATATATCGCGTGAAACAACGACCTGTCGCGTGGGCAAAGAACAATTGAAATAGACGGATTCCTCCTATTACCAATAATCTCCAAAGAATCTTCTAATTGCGGATAATACATTGGTAATTCCCTTATTACGCGATCAGTCAGATTTAAAATGAAAATTTTTTTTACAATAGCCGTCTAATGTGTTCCTTTATATTTCCGATTATAATACTGCTTCACAAAAAAGTATAAAAGATATAAAAGAAAAATTACCATAGGAATGGTACCAAACGTATTAAATCATTCTCCAATGAACATTCTCTTATAGTTATTATTTGTACATATATTATCTTATCTCTTCTTTATTTATTTTTGTTTCCTTCTATTCGACCATACATTAATATTATTCGATTATTCTCCATAATTATAATAAACGATAACATTTTCTTAGAATTATTGTTTTCCTCCATTTTCCTGTTTCCTCCTTTGTTTCCTCGTATTCGATAATATTCTCAAGGAAACGTTAAAGAATAAAGTTCATAAATAATGGCATTATTTTGTGAAACATGATTCAACATACAAACAACTGCAAGTTGTGAGATAAAAATGGAGATTAGAGAAGACCGTGTCTGATAATTGGTTACGATGAAACGCTACACATACATTTTCCTTTACTTATTCTCTTCTTTTTTATACGGAGTAATATCGCGTTTCCTGCGTGTCAGCGATCCATGCTTGTCCCAACTAGCAAAATTGCAGGTCACGCGTAGCTATGCGTGCGAAAAAGATAATCGGAGTTAACTGCAAAGAGCAGCGGCGCGACGAATCTCTGGATCTGAATCGCTAAGGAAATTCCTCTTGTAGACGTCTTTATAAACACGCAATGATGTTCTACGATTCCAAACGGACTGTTTCATTCTCTCGTATGCGCAATATTCTTTTAAAAGCTTTGCTAGATCAGTTATTATAGGAAATTGGTTTTTCTTGTTAAATGAGTACAATTATTTAAATATTCTAGATGATTTTTGGAGTTTTCGCATCTCTACGATTTTATACGTCATATACTTTTTCATTCGTAATAATATACAACTAAATCAGAGTTAGATAAGGTTTGATTTAAGTAGTAATGTAAATTGTTTTTTGTAAATAATAATAATGGACATGTTCTCTTTTATTACGCAGTATTTTCCGATTGTTTCGCCGATTAATCGTGACATTACGTACCTCGAAAAATCATAATTAGATACAAGAAGTCTTAATTATTCTTTTAATATCTCATATATTATATATACGATTACATATCAAATTCTCATTGGCATTTGTTAGGCTTCTATTTAGTTTGTAAGCTGAACATCTAATTGCTTCTCACCATAGGGTCTTTGGTAACTTCCTCTTGATGAACTTGATCCTAGTTCTATTATAGACTTGCCATTTTGCTGGGGTGTGTATGGGCACATATACTAAATTCTTATTACTCGTGATTTGCAGTAGTTTTTGAATGAACTTGATGTGAATTCTTTACCATTATCTAGTCTTACATTTTTTACTACTATTCCTCATTGGGTTTTAATTTCTGCTAATTTTTAAAATTTTCTTCAGCTTCGTTCTTTTGTTTTAATAGATACATTACTGTAAGTAGGTGTAGTCATCTGTCACCACTTGAAAATACCTATGTCTATCTAGAGTACATGGAGTTACTGATCCTGATGTATTGAAGTGTATCAAATCTCCTATTTTTTGAGATTGTTTCTTTCTTTCATAAAAAAATGGGTCTTGCAGCTTTGCCTTCCACACACATGGAGCAATTGTCACTGTTTATTGGTAGTCCTAGAATTCTCATACCTTTTTTATCCAAATGGTCAACTCTCTGCGTCACAGTTCAGCCTTTTAGATCTGACTTGCTTCCAAACTTATACAAACCTCATCTTTTATAGGCTTTAATTTCAAGATATGTAGGTTATTCCCCTTTTTGCAAAATAACATGGTTTTTTCCCACAATTTCTATGTCTTCCATGCCGAATATCACCTTATAGTTATTTGAATTAGTTCCCTTACTGACAAAAGGTTATATTCTAGTCCTTTTACTATTAGACCATTTATTCTTACCTTTTACTCTTTGTACATTGCAACAGTCACCTTTCTTTGTAGCCTTTATCTTCACTAGTTATATGGATTTTTACCTGTTCCTGTAACATTTCTATATTACTTATATATTTTTCCATATTTGCCTTCGTTAAATATGCAGTTACACTTGAATCCAGTATAAACTCTGTAAATTTACTCTTATTGCAACTAACTATGCTGCTTAAGATCACAAATGAGATTTTGTCCTTAATAGATTGATTAGCTGTCTCTAATCTCCTTGGTCAATAACCCCTATCTCTGAAGGAGCCTCAATCTCTATACAAGTTTCTGCTGGTATTTGGTCTCTCTTTTGCTCTACATTCACTTATTTTGTGACCTATTCTACCACATTTAAAGCAAGCAAATAGGAAGACTTTGAATATTACCTGGCCATTATTGCTTTTCTTATTCAACATCTTGCTCATCATTTTTCACTCCTCATTAAGCAGCCTAGTTTTGACAAAGTTTAAAGTGACTTCTTTATTATTCATTGTCTCGATAGCAGTTATCATAGTGTTATAGTCTTCAGGCATTGTCTACAGTAGATGACAAACTTTATCAGATTCATCTATTTTGGATTCCACATTTTCCATCTCCTTTATGATGGTGTCAAATTTTAAGAAAAAATTTTTCATTTTGTCCATACTTCAATGAAAATAGCTTCCTCCTTAAATGCAACTTTGAAAACGTGCTTTTCCTCTCAAACATATTTTGCAAAATCTTTTCTTTTGCAGTGAATGCACCTTTCATTAGATATAGATGCTTGTCCATAATACACTGCACCACTATTGACTTGGCTTTTGCGTCTTTTAATATAAAACTCCTTCTATATTTATCCCGCGCGAATGACGGGATTTCGACGCATAACATATCATCTCTCTGTCTTTCAGTCAACACGCATTTAACTCGAAATTTCCAGTTATTGAAATTCTCTGCGTATAACTGGGAAAAATATTGTGCTGAATCCATGTTCTCTTTTGAAATACTCTTTTTGAAACTCTGATCTTTTATCTTTTTGTTATACGTGATTACCCTCCCGATTGTCCGTTAAGGCATTTCTTTCGTTTTCTCTTTTATTTCTACTTCTTTTACACCTACTCTGGGCTCATAACCTGATGAGATTAATCAATCAAGCGTAAAATTGTAAAAGAAAAAGTATAAATGTATTTAGTATATTGAAATAATAATTGTACACGAGCCAAGTTATCTATACGTTCTTTGTTGCACGCTGTTCTCACATTCGGAAATCATGCTTTCTCCCCTAGTTCACTCACCCCTTTTTGGTTAACATATGGCTTATACTACGTTAGCCAATTCGGGTCCCAACAATGTTACTTTTAAAAAATTACACAAATACTTGACCATTTAATGTTCAGTACAAATCCTTATCTTTTACCTGTATTGTAAAGTTTTCTTTTCAATATATTTATAATTCAATCCGTAAATATAAAAACACGAAACGAATCGACTACTTCGACCGCACGTACACTCTTATCAAATAGTATTTTTTCGCAAATAAGTGTGATGTAAGATTTATCGAGAAGAGGAAGGACGAATCGGTAAGAACCAAGCTATAGCAGCTGATTGGTATTCACCTTGGAAGATTATATAATTAACAGCATAAAAGAAGATACGCAATAGAAAGGAAACAGAGAACGGATGGCATGAAAACAAATTTGGTCCCACATAAGCAATTCATTGGCACAGCTGTAGCTTTTAATGGTATTACATAGATAATGATGAGACTGCGAACGTTTATACATTTATAGAATAATTGAAGATGTAAATATTCGCAAACTATAAACAATTTGCAAATATATATGAAATATTCAAAGTTTAGTACTTCCTAGAATATTTAATAGATAAAAGAATTTTCTAACTAATTGTAAGCGAACGCAAGTTGGATGAGTTATGAGAAATTGTTGACATTTTTGTATGATTATTGCATCGATTTGTTTCTAAGCAATTAGAATAAATTTTACAACATGAGCGGCGATACAATCAATCACTGATTTCACAACTGTAAGTTGATACAGCGAAATAAGATAACTAGATTGCGGTATTTTCCCACATTAAAATGCAGTTAAAATATTTCGTCTCTTTCGATGGAACTTTTATTTCTATTATTAAGGGAGTCTTTATTCTTGAAGATTTCAAAATTTTCACAGCGTCTAAATCAAAGAGCTCATAGCAAAAACGGACCTTATCATATTTATAGACTACTTGAATAGAGTTCAACATTTAGGAGTTTGGATCGAAGATTACGTTATAATCGATAAAGAAGAAAAACAACTTCAATAGGACTATTTTTGTTTTTCTACTAGCGAGATTGTTATTTTATCAAGATATTATAATCATTACCTTTTTAGACAGCAGTTCACATATTGTGTCCATTAAATTATTCAATAAATTCAAATCTGAACTTCTGAACAAATCTGAACAGAAACCTAACCCCCAACCTAACCCCAACCTAACCCCAATCTGTCGAGAACAGGATATTCTTTCATTTTCCTAAAAGAAAAATAAAAACTGGAAAGGGTACTTTTCGTTATTCCTTCAGCTTCTCGTCATATCAGATCGTCAGCAGCATTTGGTTTATCTTATATTACTCTTTTATGCGTATATATGTATGACTGTCAAACTTGAAAAAATATTCTTATCGTAAGAAGAATAGTACATAATAACTTGCATTTTGCATTAGATAATTTATGCCACGAGTGACTCAGTATAAAGAGTCAGGTGGAACACTACTGATTCAGGGTGGTTTTTATCCTGACCTATCAACATTTTCTCCCTTTGATCTTGGCATGGTCATTAACTAGATACTGGCAACAGGCTATTTATGAATGCAACACACGTGACCCGGGGTGAATCGACGACTTAACCCGTAGCCAGGAATCCCCGGATAAAGGTGGGACGCGTACGCACACACCAGGGAATCCCGATAGACAGGTATGAAAGTTTCCTCCGCCGCCTCTGCTTACTCTCTCCCGTGCAATACTTACTGTTCTTCATTCACTCGTCCGACTCAGTGCGTTGCGATTCGCCGCAACTCTTACAAGTGCCATTTACGTCGTCCTCCGTAGTGTTTGAAGTTTGGTAGTCTGTTCACCTGTGAAAACTGTTTACTAATTATCCAGGATATTATACATATGTATAATAAACATTAGTAAGTCTATATTACAATTGATTATTTACAATAATATACTATGTAGATGATCCATTTATCCTTTTGATCAATGTGTTCACTCCATGAGGTTCATTCTGTGGTTCCTTCCATCATGAATGGATTCAGATGGACTTTGTTCTATAAAATAGTTTGTTGTTTTTTGATAAAGTTTAAAGATGTTCTATGATTTCTTATTCATGATCATTTTTTATCGATCGTTTTGTTTAAAAGCTTTGCGTATGAGTTTCATTTAGAATTGATTTTTGACAGTGTAGTTTGTATTCCAACGTTTGTTGTCTTCTCATGTTTATCCATATGGTAATGTTTTCATTGAATGTCTTTTTGTGACAGAGATAACAAAATTTTACTGTATAGCACGAGTACGTTCAATTATTAATTCAGTGTTCGATGAAAAAATGATAAACAAAGATTGAAGTTTAATGTAATTAGTGCTACATTACGTATTAGAAAAAATTATCGTAAAATGGTTATGGTGAAACAGTGGCTGCTCGCTGTCAGAAATATTTTTCATGACCAAGTTAACTAATATTCGCTGCCTAATTTCGCCTTAGAGAATTCGCTACATTACTACCTGTCGTTGAGATTATAGCATCATATTTCAACTTTATCTTTAGGATCTGTCAGGATCTAGTGTATAGAATTTCAAAACCTTGTTAAAAAGCAACATTGTTCCTTTTCCATTCAAGTAACAAAGTATGTTTTATTATCACGCCTTTATTCTTGATGTCAACATTTCAATAATCTCCAGGCAGTCCAGTTTAACAATGTAGCAAGTGCGAGAAAGCACATCATTGATCATCATTCGATCATTTATAGTTACTGAAAATTGTCTGTCTGATCGGTTATCTTAATTACGTACCGCGAAGCATCTTGTAATAGCTGCCCCGCTGATGAAACAGTTCAACAAAGCTCAATAACAGGCCAGTACGATTTTCATTGAAACGGATGGTAGAAGTGTGACAAACCTTGAATAGTTCAAATAGAAACGTGTTCAATTATGTTCAATATCGTTAAATTGCACAAAAAGATCGTATTTGCATTCCTTTATGACAATTTTCATTTAAGGCTGTAATCTATTTTGGCTCGATTAATTGACCAAGGTCAGCAAGCAATACTTCCACTTCATAATACACGTATAGGTAATTCAAAATAATTGTTTAAAATTATTAATTTTTTAAGTTACTCAAATCTGATCGTATTATTACTACATTCACGCATTAAGTACTTTTATAGACAGTATAAATTAATTATACTACATGATGATAAATTGTATAAATTAATCATAAAATATACACAGTACATATTATGAGTATAGTTATATATATACTCATTAGATAGAATCTAATTATTCGATAAATTAAAAAAATTCTGCCGCTTTTACAAAAAGGCAATTGTGCAGCGAAATAAGCGAAGTGAGGATTCCGATACCTATATCATTTATAATGAGATAAGTGCTATATTTATCCTTGTTTATCCTCCTTTGTAATTAGCATAATTACAGATACCTATCACCTATCGCTCCTCACATTTATACGTGAATGATTAGTAGGCTATTCACATTCAAGTAAATTATTAGATTATTCAAATAATGATGATAACACAAAAACATGAATTCATTGAACACTACAATTTAATTAAAATGACTCATGAAAAGTAATGAACGACTCAAGACGAAAAATGTCGTTCGAAAAACATTTTTAAACAGTCAGCAAAGCGTTCCAAATGGAACAACCTCGAAACGACGATGCGCTACAGCTACGGAAAGGGATCGCTATATGTATGTACAAACTATGGGGAAAAACGTTGGAACTCGTTACCGTTCCTGTTTTTGGACCATTATGCCAGCCAAAACTGGTTTCGCTGATACGCGTACAGCTGGTGGACATTGACTGACTAGTCAGTCGACTACCCTAGTGTCCTTCAATAATCGAAACGTATTGTCTCAAAGATCTGTAAATATAATTAATTTTATACTTGCCGTATACTGTGTCTTGCCGTATACTATATGATAGAGCTAAAAAGCTACTTTTTATACCGATTTAAAATTTTAATGGAAAACTCATGTATATATATCATTTAGATGTTGACGCAATCGCAATATTTTTTAGCGAATGGCTTCTGTTTATCGATCAGATAGTCCGAAAAAATCAGATCGAGAGTTAATCGAGAGTAGTTTCGTTCTTCTCTCCTTAATTTTACCTGCAAACGAATGTAAATTAGTTTTGAAAGAAGCTAAATTGTTGTTAGATTAATAATAATTGAATGCGTAAATTAGTTGGTTCCATAAATACAATAACAAAAACTTTAATTACTACAATAAGTGTTTGATTATGATAATTACATCTTGAACCAAGATCTATAAATAGTAGAAATTAACAACTGAAAAACACACGTGCACAGATAAAGTAAACGTCGAGGAAAAAATATGTCATCTACTGAAGTGTGCAAATATCGACAACGTATAAGTACCAATTTATCTATGGGAAACATCCACAAATTTCCAATTCCTTGTTTTTAAATTCTTTTAATCAATCGATCTGCTATCTTGATAAATATAATATTATCAAATTTCCTGTTTTTCATATCTACTAGTTACATTTAAGCAGTCATAAAAGATATAGAAGGTAAAGGAAATAACCGAAGAAAGGTTCGTTGTACAATAAGTTCTTAAAAAGATTTATATAAGCTTCTGAAATTATGGCAATTTCTACGCAACATAAAATTTGTAAGAAAGGTTTTACTGAGTTGATAATAAGGTAGAGATAACATTAAAACGCCGCTGGGCGCAATTTTATTATCCCAGAGAAATAAAGTAGTGAACGTGAAACTTCAATAAGGATTGCTGGAATCGCGAGAGGAAAAAAGGTTGCAATCTATCGTTCACAATGATTTCAGAGGTTGTGTAGTTTACCTTGGATAAACGCAAAAGTCATTTCTTCCCTCTTTGTTTTGCCAAAGGAGCATAGCGAGTGTACTTACTTTCACTGTACTCGCGGTACTAAGTAGTACCATCTGTACCCGGCACTCGTTTCCTCCGCTCCCACATTTAACGACCATTCAAATCGATTGCTTCTAGTCGAAGGGATCCTGAAAAATTTCAATTTCGAAGGTAAACGGTCTCATATAAATGCAAGTGACTTTCACAGGATACTAACGTTGTGTAAAAAACGTAAAAACAATTACTACCACAAAGCGTGTTTCAATATCATTGCTGAAGAAATGTTCATGGAATGTTTACGATCATCTGCAAACTAAGCAAAGATTTCACACATTTACACATATATTCGAACCTCTCATGATTCATACTTACTGTCACGACATATGTATCTTTTTTGAAGACAGATGAGTTTCCAGCTAACTCTGCGATAGCACACTCCTTTTTTAGAGTATTAAATGACACGCCAGAATCATTTAGATCCAATGTGACTTTCATATGTTTAAACCAGATAAAAAGTTCTAAAAGGATTCGAAATATTTTAGAAAGAATAGTTGTCACTGTCCTATATGAAAAATTGTATTTAACGATGTAGAGTGATTAATACATATATAACAATTAGTAAACTTTCCCTTTTTATATATAATTTGTAATTTTACGTCAGCAATTATTACAAATACTGCTTCGATGATTTTTACAAATTTTGCTGTAATCTATACAACAGAATCTATTATTTCGGAAGCTATTGTTAATATACAAAATTGGAAACAATATGTCACTGAAGCGTTGATACTGAGACCATGAAAATCATATACGTATTTACACCCGAATCAAGAATCGTTAAATCTTTATCTGAGATATTATCAGAGATATCGAATAAGATGTGGAGCAGATCCCCTAAATCGAGCGACAACATAATCTTTATCGATTCGTATGTATATCACATCTAACACATGTATATTCGTATGTATAACACATCTAATTCAAACTTGCGTCAAAACCGATATTTGTGAATTTTACTTTTTACTTGAAAGATCGCTATCGTTATTTCTGCGAAAAAGCCCCTACTATATACAATCTCTCGTACAAGAAGGCAGGAGGTATTAGGAATCGTCAGTTCCGATTAGGAAACTTAGTACCATTATACGTACATCTTATCTCGACTACTCGCGATTCGAATGATCAAGATAAAAAGCTGGATAGACATTGACGTTACATTCTATTTATACATATATGCGGCCCGTTGAAAGAAATAATTAGTAGTATGTCCACTCCTACGGCTATACGAAACACCTGAAGTGCTTTCAGTTGAGTAATAGCTAACTGAGCGAACAGGTGTCGCGACGCATTAAAGTCACCACGTTCAAGTATTCGCGAATTTTCAATTGGTAAGTTGACAAGAACGATTTTTAAAAAACTACCATAGCACGAAATCAGAAATATTTGTTAATAACGTTAACTGTTTTTCATAATTCTATTATTACGTTAATGTAAACTGAGTATTAAGTACTCTATAATGATTCAAAATTCTCTTATATGAAAGAAGACTTCGTGATAACGACAATTGCAATGCAAAATACATACAATACTTTATCTTAGCATGGAAGTGTAACTAAAGATTTGTTGATCTTAGTTAATCACAGTGATAATTCAATTACTGTCAGTACGAGTCAAGTTTTTCATTGCATCTACATACACTGTATATTATTCTGACATCTAGTTGCGGAAAACAACGAGCCGCGATAAAATAAAACTACAAAATGTTCATATTTTTCGTGTAAAAGATATCTCTTTATAAAAGAGAAGCGACCATCATTTTCTCAATTTTGGAAAAATGTGTCGATATTTAAAATATGCTTTTCTGTTATATATTATTGGATAAAATGCCTTATCTACAATTGAAGTAGACTTAAAGTATTTTACGCTTGATATGGCTACCTTAATTACGAAATATTCACGTCAGTATCGATTGTTAACAGCAATTTCAAGTGAGACGTAATCATAACCTGATTCCGATCTTTGAAATTCAATATCTATGGCTATAATTTATTTAGCCATCTAGCCCCCCATTTCTTGATTCCAGTAACAATAGCCTTTTTTTTCTTTTTAACTGAAATAAAAATTTATGTTGCTTTGTATACAAATCTTTATAGCACGTTTTCACGTTTTTAAAATATAAGTTCACATTGTATGAGATATGGATTATCTACAATTGTAAAAAGAACATAATAATACCAATATGACATTAATTTCCTTCGAGGTAAAATATTTATGGAGTTCCAGGTTCAAGGATAATCGATAAACAAAGTTTCTATTAAATTTATACCGTTTTCAATTTATATATAGTCGATGCTATAATAACGATCGATAATACAAGATCTTGAACGATCGTATCATATAAGATGCAATATATACGAAAAGACTATTTTAAACATAGCAAAATGTATTTATAATAATAGTTTTAGTTATTTTAATGATGTGTAAATAAATGAAGTGTGCATTAACACCGAAACGAATCCAATTACGTACATACTTGTTATTTTCAAAGATGTTAAAAAATTGAAATTTAAAATATTCGATTTACAGAAACAAAATATTTGTTGTTTAAAAAGTTCCTTAATTTTTGTCAATCTTTTTTACATTTGTATTGCTACTATTTTTCTAGGTTGATTGGTAACTAAAAATTAAAAGTGTTAGTTCTCTACAGGTAACCAAATATAAATATGCAAACTACACTCATGTTCTTTATTTGTAGAACATCTCGACTGTCAATAAGGCAAAATATGTCTCCGTTAGAAGACAACACACTTATACAAAGGCTAACGAATACCGTTCATTTGCTTCACAAAGATAATGAAGATGATCACGAAGATAAAAACATGTCGAATATATTGGTCGCGAAAGGAGTCACGATGGTCATATTATGCACAGTAAGCATCGCCATGGGCATTCTACCAATGCGAGTGGCGAGGCGGTTGAAATGGAACACTTCCGGTGTTGAAAATCCTAGGTATCGATACAATCAATAATAAATGATATAATCGTAATTCTTTATTTGTTAACTTCACTCAATGAATGATATCCTTTAACTCGTATGGCCCCCCCCCCTCCCACTACCAAACAATTATTTCGTTTTAAAATGTGAATCCTTCTTGATCAAACTAATAATTTACTCAAATGTGCATCATGCTGTATACATTAAAAGTAAACATCTTAAATACCAAGATTTGCACATTATATTATCACTATGGTGATTACGATATATATACACAGTTTTGTGTGTTGTAATACTTACCAAAAATAACCTCTATAACGTAATTTCACATACGAATGTAAAACTCTGAAACTGAGTCGATAGATTTGTGACGTGTTAAAAATCGATTATGTTGTAATAGGTCAATGAAATTGGTAAGCTTGCTTCTGGGATTCGGCGGTGGCGTTCTTTTCTGCACGACGTTTCTTCACTTGCTGCCGGAAGTGAAAGAGGGGTTAGAGCATCTTGCAGCAGACGGAAAACTTCCGGAACTCAATTTCTCTTTGGCTGAGACGCTTACTTGCACTGGGTAAATAAAATAAGATTAATGTATGTCCCTGTAAAAATTTAAATTAGAGGATAATGTTTAAAGAATATTTAATAGTATATTATACACTTTTGTAGCTTTTTCATCATGTATTTGGTCGAAGAATCAGTACACACACATTTACGAAAGAAACAAGCACATAGAAAAGAAAATTCGAATAAGGATGTTACCAAGAGTACCAACGAGTTGGTTGAAAATGGACAAACATTGGCAAATTGCGTCAGTGGGCACTCACACTAGTAAGCAAGATACTGTTTATCTATCAGGTGTCGTGAATCTTATGTAAATTAAACGAATGATGATGAATACATACATTCGTTGTTGTAGCAACGGGCACGGTCATTCGCATCACCTACCTGTCATAATGGATGAAAAAGACGACTTCGTCATAAGTTCACTACGAGGATTATTAATAGTTCTGGGTTTATCCGTGCATGAATTATTTGAAGGACTCGCTATCGGTCTAGAAAGTTCAGCCTCCTACGTTTGGTATGTTTGGTTTCTATTAAACGATAAAACAAAATTTAACTACAAAACGGAACAAGATCGTGATATTAAGATTTCCAATGTTATCTGGAATTTCAGAAAAAAATTTTTAAACAATATTTGAAAAAATCCTAAATTAATAATAGATCAATAATCGCGAGCTTTTTTTCAACTGATAATCGTCAAATCGATTCATACGTAATAATATTTAATATTTGCTAAGATTGTTAAAAATGTAAATTTCGTTTCTAGGTATATGTTTGCGGGAGTGGCGGCTCACAAATTCGTGATAGCATTCTGCATTGGTTTGGAGTTAATTGCTTCCAACACCAGGCAGTACCTTTCGGTGATCTATGTTTGTACATTCGCGATTGTTTCTCCTTTAGGGATTGCTATAGGAATGTTTTTAGTTGGTGAAGAAAGTGCAACTGCCAATGGCATACTTCCAGTCCTACTCCAGGTATAAATGATATACAGTTTTATAGTTTTCTATAGCGTATTATAATAAAAAATTATGTAATTGAAAAATTATGTTTGTTTAATGCGTATAGGGTTTGGCGTCTGGTACTTTATTGTATGTAGTATTTTTCGAAATACTCCAGGAGCATAGAACTGGCCTCCAGCAATACATATCGATTCTATTTGGGTTCGCTGTGATGTTTGGATTACAGATATTAAGTAAGTATAAAATTTATTTTGAAGTAAAACTTGCGAGTATCTTAAACATATCCTTATGTGTAAATAAAAGTAAATAATCGAAGATTAGATATAAAGTAAAATAATTGTCCTTCTACTAAAGTTGTCGCGTAAACATCTACTACAAGTAAGAAGCGTTTAAGCTTTAAATGACAGATAAGTTCAGTGTACTTAAAAATGACTAATCTTTCAATTACGGCTTCGTTCAACGATCGAAGCCGTCTCTGTAAACATCGTTAATTTACGATTACAATGGACTTATAATACATTAAAATAAATTAATCGATTCTACCACAACGAGACGTGGACGACCATGATAGATTATAGGATAACAGAAGCGAATGCGTGAAAATTATCACACTCTTATTTGACTCTTATCGATTACCAGTGTGGTCAGTAGTCGGTTATCGACTGCTACAGCACACAATTTGATCTTAATAGAGCAAAAAGCTGACGCGTCGAGGTCAATGTACGAGATGTTATTGAAAGAAAGAAAATGAGAAGAAAGACTAACTTTTCAAATTGTGTTTAAATCATCAATTCAATTAATAATGGAACTGGTTATAATAGCAATTATTATTATCGATATAGGAACAAATTTTTTGCTTTATGTTTAAATCGTACTTAATCCAATGCTAAGTACGATCGAGCTTCTACTTCTAATCGAATTATTATTTAATTAATTTAGAGATTATAAAAACATTAACTATATAACAAAATAATGCGTTGCATGATTGATTACTTAAACTTTATTTGATAAAATTTTCATTTCATCAAACATTACCAAAATATAACGAATATTATGTGAAAAACAACCTACACGTATGATAATAATGTTTTGAATCTACGTCACGTAGCAAAACAAGAGCTGTTTCTGCATCAATGATTTAATTCTGTATTGCCATTATGGAAACGCCTTTCACCATGAAACTGCTTCACCCATTTACGCACAAGCATACTTAATTCGTAGTCGACATAGACGTTTATGTGGTAAACCTGATCAAACTAGAACTGATTTAAGTTTGTAGTACAAAGCTGCTCTCAAAGATCTCAGGGTGAATAATTTAATAGAAGAGTGTACAATAATTACTTTTACTTCACAACTATTGAATTCCAGGCTTAGAAATTTGTAATTTACAACACAATTCCCTACTTTTGAAATTCGTGCAAAATTCTACAAAAAAAATTGCAACAGAATTCTCAAATCTTATTCCACTTATAGTAACATTTCTACACTATAAAAAAGATCTTATTAACGAATTTCCAACATCCTCGAAGTAACAACACATTTATCCAACTACTCATTCTGCTCACCAAAATTATTAAGCATACCCAACCTCGCAACCGATCGATCCATCGATCAATGAAAACAACAATCGCCCAGCCGCTACCTACATGCACTTCAAGCACGCGATGCTTGCCAATCATTCATTCTGCCCGACGAGTCGCGCTCGCTATCAGGTCACCAAACAGTCGCGTCGGGTTCATGCATCTGCGAGGAACATTTACATACATGCTAGCTGTGGCACGCAACCATCCAGAGTGGTGACAGCACCGTGTACACATAGGGAAAGGAGAGAAACGAACACTAGCCTGGTAGGGAAGCGATGTGTCTAATGGAAGGGGAAGAGAGCAGGAAACGGTGCGCTACGTAAGACGCGAGGGGATTGTGAGTCGAGTGGCCAACGAGCCCCGGAGTATCCGATTCACCGTCGTACCGCGTGGAACGGGCATCGTTCCTTCTGGCGCTCGTTTATACTGTTCCCTTGAATCCTCTTCGCGATTCCCAGAAACAGTGATCTCCTCGCGATATTACCGGCTAGAGTGCACGGCTGTAGAATGCATCCGGGGGGGGAGTATCGGCAACTAGATGGTCATTTCGCAACCAGACGCTGACTCGTTCACGCTTTCCGAAGGAAAAGTAAAGTATTGCGACACGAAGTAACGAGTGTAGTTTCAGGTAGCAGTTTGAATTTAGGATATCTTACTTTCCACAGAACTTTTTTATCGAGTTAATACTCGAATAGATAGAGTTCCTCTTAGTAAAAGAACATATAAATTGCTTCATTATAGATCATAGATCATATATAAGTATAGCGTAGATCATAATAACCATTATTTTGGAATAGTATTGTAGTATATAAGTGAATAGTAAAGTTGTAAAGGTTGATAGGTAGAATTGTAGATAAAGAACTCGTGTTTGTCCTTGTTAAGGAATATAGAATCTGAAATGACAGAACGGTATAGTGAGGTATGGAAGACCCTTTAACTTTCATATTGTGTTAATACTTTAGTGAAGGTAACTCGATGGTCTTGCCATTTAAACGTGGTTCACCAGTGGCTCGTGCGTGTGTTAAGTGAAAAAGTGATCGCATCGTTGGTGGATTGACTGTCTGGACAAAGAAGAGAGAAGTGTGAACCGCTTAGTAGATAAAACTTGAAGAGGAGGACAAAAAATGAAATGTTAATTAAAGATGATGTAGGAAAGAAAGACGTGATGAATTAGTATTAAAAAACAAAAATATAAAAAAGAAATCCGAAGGCTGTTCGTTGAAGTCAGCTGTTTACTTTGGAAGACAAAACAAATTGAAACTTACTTAGATTCAAACTTACCTTTTGTAATAAAATAATAGAAAGAAATAGAGATGGAGGAACCAACAACGGCTACCGTTTTACTGATAGCAAAAATAGGAGCAATGATTGGTCTTGGCTTTGGCTCTTTACTTCTGGGAATGTTACCACTGATTGTCGGACGTTACAGAATGAATCATCGTCAAAAACGAGATCGCAGAATTTTCAGTAATTCCAGTACCTGTACCTCCACATCAATTTCAAACGCCTCTTCCTCCAGTGTAATTTCTGCATCTGCAACGAATTCACAAGTACGTTCCGAATCTATTAAAGTTGTGAAAATATTATATTATTTGATCCTTAACTGATAAGATTATCTATGTAGTTAAAAATTAATATACTTTGTCTTCATATTTTGTCGAAATATTTGGGAGCCTTAAATATCGCATAAAGTAAATAAACTTATGATAGTTTGCAGTATCCTCTTCATATTGTATTATAATGTACATTATGAAGTCATAACACGTAGCTTCCAGCTATTTTGCTATTACCATATCTCATTACCTTATCAGTCGAAGATTAAGTAATTCCTATCTAACAGTCATTTGTTACGATAGTGATTTGATTGAAAAAATTCCTAACTTCGTAAAAAATTTGTCCTCGCAAGTTAATAGTAATATTGAACAATGTATAGAACCTAGCAACGACAATTCTAATTAACCAAGTGCCTTCTCAATGATTAAAAAAAGAAAGAATAACAAAGTCGTTAAAAAACATGAAACGACCGGTAAATTAGAGAGCGTAACATGTAATCTCCAGGGCCTGCAAACATCGTTGCTGCTTTGCTTTGGCGGGGGCGTTCTACTATTCACCACATTCTTGCATCTAGCCCCGGAGGTCCGCGTGAGCGTAGAAAGACATCAAAGGAACGGTCAACTGCCTACTCTAGGCACGCTAAATCTGTCGGAGCTGCTATTCTGCGCCGGATTCTTTCTCGTCTACTTCGTTGAAGAGGCGGTGCACGCAGCGCTGACGGGAAAACCCGAGTCATCGGAGGCGCTACTCTATAGAACGGTGTCCGTACGTAGATGCAACAATCAAACAGGTGCGTCAACAACTACGAATAGTGGTTCCACCACCACGGTTTCCACTACGGCTAGGTCCACCTGGAAAGATGGTAACGACGAGTTAGAAGACGGCGAGAACGAATTAAACAAACGATCTAGACAACACGGCTTGGATGATTTTCGCGATGCCAAACAAGATAAGATGTTACCTGCCATATTTGTCCTATCTGCCCCTACGGGATTATCTTCCACGCAGCGCAGTCCTCAGGATGGCACGAGATATCCTTCTAATACAGATTATCCAAGAATGAAACATCATGAACATAACCATTCCGTTATGACAAAAAATACATCGATACAAGGATTACTAACCGTACTAGCTTTGTCTTTTCATGCAATTTTCGAGGGTCTAGCAGTAGGTCTAGAACCCTCTATTGGGTCCGTCGTATACCTGGCCGCTGCTATAGCTACGCATAAGTTGGTAATTTCATTCTGCGTCGGTATGGAACTTTACGTTGCTGGTGCCTCAAGTAGAACTACTCTTGGATACCTAACGATATTCTCAATGGTAACACCAATTGGCATCGCCGTTGGATTGGCTCTTGGTCATTTTAAGAATGACAGCGAAAATTTAGGACCTACCCCGACAATACTGCAAGGAATGGCCGCCGGAACGTTACTATACGTGGTTTTCTTCGAGGTGTTAGCACGCGAGAGGGCTAACGAGAAAAGTGGCCTCTTACAGTTGACTGCCATAATTATTGGATTCATGCTGATGTTGGGTCTACAAATCGCGAGTGAGTGTTTCCCGGATAATAATCCGAGGCCAAAGCATGTCGCGCACTGATTTTCATTCATGAAAATCAATTTTCGCAAGTATCTTCCTTTTTCTAATTTCTAATCTGTGACGAAGCTGTAATTGATTGTGTCAAGAATCTGATTTTCTCTATTATCTCCATCTCTTTGTTGTTAGTTTTATCTATTTTCCAAAAGAGTTGGTCTTCAATGGATTAGAAAGGGCAGTATTTTTAGGAATGTGAAAACAAGATATTCTAATTACTTTTCTTATTAAGAAAGAATTTCTAGTGAAACATTGTCTTAAAAACATATTATTAATTTTAATTAAGTGGACTAACTTTTTAACATTTATTAAATGTTATTATAATAATGCTACTAACTTAGATAATGGACTTACAAGTCCTGTTCTATATGTATATAGAAAAAAGTTCGAGCCTATTATCAAATTAATTGCTTATAATACCAGCCTTCATCAATCGGCGTTTTGGCAACCTTTCATCTTCTTTTCTTGAACCTATCAACGTCGGTGCAAACCTACTGCCGGTACGTCCTTGATGCAATCACCACCCACGTGTTCTCGTAACGCATGGATACCACATCCACCTATCGATTGAGCAAAAAGTCAAGCGGCAACGTTCAAAAAGTCACGGTCACGAAAACCGTAAGAAATCGAATAATATATCGTATGCCGGATGTCGCCGATTTTATTTCTCCATCTAACTTTAACTTTTTATCGAAAAGAACAAGATTAATCATCAATTCTTATATTACATTCGAAAGATTTTATTTATTGCCTGATAAATTTTTATGAGCGGAGATATATACACGGTGGCTTATGAAAGTATTAGAACTCTTATCATAAAATACTTCCATGTCTATATTGCGTGTATGTGCTATGCAAAACATTTTCACAAATATAATTATGATGGTCAGGATTCTCCATTGCTAATGAAACTTCAAAATGTTTTGAATAATATCTACACATAATATATCTATAAAAAATGCCTACTAGTATTTAAATACTTTCGTAAACCACTTTGCGTTGTGAATGTGAATTGAGATTATCAATCATTCTTTTGTCATTAAATATCATTCGTGCCAAAATTTACGCATAATGTTGAATGTATGTCCCCTTTAGAAAGGTTATACCAAGAAGACCGATTACGCGAATCACAGACAGACTAATTTAGTTTAGTTTAGTTTGGTTTGGTTTACATAGTTTAGTTTACTCACTCGCTATTCCTTTTATTTTTTCATTGTCCGAAGACATTCCAACACACTCTTTCAGTTGCAGTTAGGTTAATAACTTTGATAACGGTGGTGGGCAAACGCAATGAACTCCTGCTTCACGGCAACGTTGGTCGTCGCGATGATTTCTCGCGACACGCAGTCACAGACAAAACTCGGATGTACCTATTAACCTATTAATTCACAAAAAGTACGTGATATCATTACCAGCTCGAATAATAAGCACACGCATCTGTACACGTGCGTGCACGACATGTCTTGCAAGTATCTAGAAAGACCGAATTGAAAGATAGACCAATCTGCAGAATTATATTATTATTGTTTTATAATGATTCTTATTTATCCCTTTACAGAGATAATAGCAAAGATTATCGAACAATTAAGAATAAATTATTACTAGAATACGGATATTAGGTAAATTCATATATTTGAAAAAAAGTTAAGGCTTTTTATTTGACCGCCTGCTGAATGAATATTAGGATTATATTTCACAGTGCGTAATGAAAATTTTCACCCATTAACCACAAATGTTTGCTAGATATAGACCTCCAACGGTACATGTATGGGACACGTTTGCTGCCCATCTTAATAACAGTATGTGAGTTACCTAAGAGGTCTAGACTGAAGACCTACAAGGAATTCATAATAACAATTATTTTTTGCGGAAGTATCACTAATTATATAATTTGATCTTATGATATACCATGGCGATTGCCTACAAGTCTAGTGAAACGATACAGGTTACATTCGTCAATTTAAAAAGAGATTCAGTAAGCATAAAACGATCTATTGAGCTTGTTTACATTAACAACCGCTAATCTCATTAAGTTTAACCTTTTCATTTGTTGTTGTAACCTATATTATCGCTTCTGTCCTCTTAATC
Source organism: Bombus impatiens (assembly GCF_000188095.3). Taxonomy (NCBI): domain Eukaryota; kingdom Metazoa; phylum Arthropoda; class Insecta; order Hymenoptera; family Apidae; genus Bombus; species Bombus impatiens. The sequence goes on along the minus strand of NT_177694.1, from coordinate 1,207,488 downwards.
ATTATTATTTGTACTAATGGAATGATTTTAGATAGAGTAAATGCCGCAGAATCATATGCAAAATTTTTAGTAATCGATATTTGTTTAAACTTAAAAATTATAATTACTTTATTATTCCTATGTGTTTTATTAGTGAAAGTAGAATTGTTACGATTAACCATGGTTTCAAAAAATTAAATAAAATTACTTACGAAGAATAATGAAAAAAAACCGGCTACGTATAAGCTTTCTCCACCCATGGCAATGACCCAAGACGATATACAATCCGACCGACTTTCGACCGCTTTCTCGACTATTTATCTATGGGATCTATAATTGCCATTTATGGTATACAATTAGAACGGGAAGCTTTCTTCACATAACTAGAATAGTTAAGTTATTATATATCTGTACATCGAGCAGTTCAAATATTTATAGATGTCCGATACATTGTATATAAGGAGGTGTTATCTTTATAACTTTATATAGATTAATTTCAAATCACAGATTAGATCTTATCTACATATTAAGTATAAACGAATAAGCTTTACTTCAGATTAACCGATCAATAAGATCAACCGATCGCTCAGATACGAAAACGCATTTCTAAAACCTATCTATTAAAAGTAAATAAAGTCCCTGAAAGGATAAGCTTTTGATAGTAGTTATTTAAAAAAAATTGTTTCGTTTATTTTACAGCTGCGCATTCTCACTCTCATTCCCACTCGCATTCGCACGATGGACACGTAGACGTACATAGCCACGAGGTTAATCATCAGGAGAATGATCACGATCATAAACTGGATTCCCACGAACACATCTATTCAAATGAAATGAATGAACGAATACTTACCGACAAGATCTATAGAGTAACGGAAAGCATCGCGGAGACTGTCAGCAACGTCCTATCCTCTACGATGAAAACACCAACCGATGTTTCCTTCAGAAGTAGTAGTAACGAAACGACGTTACACTCGAATCGAAGTTAAAACTCGTTTGCGTGACAGGCATCCTTTGACTGATTGTGAGTTACTAGTAGTTCTTTCATGGGATAAATATCTCCTGATTGATACTTACTTTCGAGGATATGTCAACCGAATTCATCGATTATTTCGGAACGACGCATATAAGTAAGAGTAAAAGGGGCCTCGATGAAAGAAGGACAGTATTATGAAACTTTGGTTTCAATCTGGAAGAGGAGAACAATACTCCTGGTTTACAGTTTATACCTATTATGCAGATGTCACCAATTGTGCAAGTACAAATAGTAAACGGTGATATTTGTGAAGTACGATAGAAATCTATCTAAAACAACAAGAAACTATTACTATTGTCATTCAATGACCAAATGTGATACGATTCACGAGTATGTATAGCTGTGCAATCGCGTTACTTACTCCTTTTTCTTTTTTCTTTTTTTTATTGTAATATAAACTGTATGGAATATCCGATATCTTTTACATCATAATTAGATTAAGGAAGGGAGAGTATTTCTTAACTGTTTATACCAATATTTAAAAACTTGCTCATATAATATGCGTATTACATAATATCGCAATGAAATGAGATATATTTTGCTACCGTCAAATATCAATTCTTCCGAAAGTGATAACTTTAATCGTGTTTTTATGATTTTTAATATTTACAACTTTTGTATGTATTAATACTTGTCTTTTTTCTACGCGATTATTGACATTGCATGTCATTAAGAATGATAGTACGTCATCATTAATACGAGGAAGATTTCAACATCAAAACATAAGAAACTGTATTCTATAAATATTTGCAATATCACGTTTCTTATTCATTTTTTCATTTGTATACATATCAGTGTGATATGACAGGTACACTGCTAGGATTTGTAAACATATTTCAGTAACATGCATAAATATCATTTTCTCAAATCAAAGAATCAATTTTTAAACATAAATTATATTTTTCACGACATGTACACAAAGCAATAAATTGAAAAAATACACACAAAATAAAGTATCACATCTTTTAAATAACTAATTGTACCTGTCAGAGTTTTCCATGGCTTTGTCATCTCCATAATATTTTACATTCAATATAAAATAAATAATACAAAATTTCTTATAGCATAATTAAATTTGCGACTATATGATAAGATATGAACCACTCGAATTTCATGTGTATTTTTAATACTTTACGTTGATTTTTATTTATTATCATTACTCACATAATATAGCATGAATGCTAGTATATGAACATGATTTGTACATACAGTTATCCTTCGACAAGTAAGATATACACACATTGTCATACAAATATATTTTGTATATTGCAAAATTTACTAATAAAATAAAAAAAGCTTTGATAATAAACTAAAAGATTTTCCTTTCTCTTATAAATAAATATGTTGACAAATTGTGCCAATTCAAATTTATAACAGAATTTATTGTATAAATAATACAACTTCCTGTTATAGTGCACGCATGTATATTTTTGCAAATCATACACACTTTGTTCTGGTTTGAAACTAATTCTCAATAACATGTTTTTTATTTGTTATACTTACGCTGATTCCAAATACTACATAAGTTATTACAATATAAAATCTTCTGAATTTTTTCTAGTACAACATTTATTAAAACTGCTGCAAAAATGTGCACATTTCTACCACTACTGCTAATCAATTACTTGAATAAAGATGGTATATGTTTTGGAAAATGTGTTCGTGTTAACAAAATTTTTCTTCCATTTTTTCCTATTCTTTTTTTTTAACATATAAATTATAATTTCATACATACAAAAAATGTGAGGTATATTTTTAATAATGATATTTAAATTTTTATTTTATATATCCTCTGTGTAATTGTTAGAACTTGCAAATAATTAACAAATACAAAATAAAAGCAATTCATGATTATTTTCAACATAATTTGACTTGTTATTTCCTGACATTTATAGGACAAAGATCATAGAAAATATAAAAATTTATAAACTTTCAAGAATTCCTTGCTTAGTGTGTAAATTTCTTTCTTTGTTATCAATTCAATATAATCTGCTATTTTACGTTATATTATTGCAAATTTTTTGTTTGGATGCATTTGATATATATTGATCATATGTCAATCACAAAACTTATTTCAATCTACTTTTTTGGTATCTGACTATCAACAAAGTTTAGATAACTGGAACCAACTTTGATGAATGCAAGCCCCGAACTAATACCAATTACTGTACATAGAGTTGGATTAGGTGGTACAATGGATCGAAGTACAGCCCATACTAACACTGATCCAAAGCTCAGTAATACAGCACCAGCAGTACTGTAAGAATTATAAATGAATTCATTAATATCTTGTGTATATTTAACAAAAGTTGAAATATAATACAATGAAAATATCTCACCTATACAAAACTTTTACACTTGTAGAAGCACTTTTCATATGATCACGACTATATATGTAAGAGCCAGTGCCAAGAAGAGCACTTCCCAATAAGAAGTTTGTAATATCTTTTTTTGGAAAGACCCTAAAAATATACAAAAAGGGAAAACGATGAGTAATTCAAAATAAAACAATAAATAATTATGCTCATAATTAAGCGATAAATATTTATACGTTTATGTAAAATTTAGAGCTGCAGAAATGATAAAAAGCATATAATATACAAAAATGTATAAAATATTCATAATATTCACGATATAAAATATGTATAATATATCCATAAAAAAATAAAAAATATGAAATTGCATAAACCACTCATGATCGAATACAAAAAATAATACATCAATTAATTTGTTGATTGAATAGCATTGTAAATATAGATCATGACATATATATTTAACGATGACCCTTATTCGACAGAAAAAAATAAATGTTACAGTTAAAAGATTTGAGTAATTTGAAAAAATGCATCGGTCAGTATTTTGTCTCTAAAGATTACGTAACATTCCAAGAATTATGAAACCCTACAATTCGATGCGAATGCAATAGAGGTTAACATTTGAATGCAGAATGGGTTCGTTATCTATCTTACCTGATGACAAGACTCGGATTCATCACGTTGATAGATAATGCGGTGTACGAAGCAACGCCGAAAGCGGGAGCGTAAAATTTGACAAGACTACATTTCGTGATCGGTTTTAAACCGAGTTTCTGCAAAATTGTACCGGCACTCGTACTTCCTGCAGCGGCCATTGTTCGTTCGTCTTCGCACAACTGTTGTCAATGAACTACTGGCCAAATAATCGTGTTCATAAATGTAACCTTACGAGAAGAGTGTTTACACGAAGTTCAACCAAATGAATGATACTAAGTAGACCGAATTTAGTGGAACAAAGATAGAAAAACGGATCCCGATAATGTGTTCGTAAATACATATTAGTGCCGTGAATCTATCCTGTAACCGTAATGTGTTCTAAAATTAAATTGATGTATTGTAAATAAAATTGACTCCCAATTATAAATATTTTTTTATTTAATTTTGAACGTAATATTTCAGTTTTAAATACATACCAGTTCACTATTCATATCTCTTATTATAATATATGGTCTATTATCCAAAATCACATTTCAGGTGAATTACTTTACAGATAGTTGTAAATTTCATTTATTTTATTAAATTAGGATAATGAACACGAGTGGCACGTAAGTTTATCTACAGTTATTTTATGTAATTTCCTGTTATGGATAAGAGAATAATATAATATAGTCCCCTTTTTGTAAGTACATGTGAAATCACTGGCTACTATAGAGTAGTGAATTTTACCATGTACTGATCAATTCTTTCTTTCACGGTGTTATTATATTTCTATAAATAAAATAAATATACAATTTGCGTATATACAACTGATAAACAATGATAAACAAAAACGTGTTCCAATGATTTACTAGTTTCCTTGCCTAACTCCAGGGGATAGAGTTATTCTCCAAGAACCCTTTGTAACTAGCTAGAACCTAATTAATAATTCTAATAACAGACATTGTTATAATAAGTAAGATTTAATATAGAATTCGTTTAAGGTTCTATAAAAGTTAATTTAGGCATTCACAGCTTCACCTAGCCTTGCATGTGGTAGAGGTTTAAATGGAGTAGTGTTACGAATTTCTTTCTCTACACAATTGGCATAAATATCGGCAGTAAGTTCGTTCAATGGAATTTCACTGTCCGCCTTCGCAGCTTTTACAGCGTTGTCAACGGCCTTTTTGATATCGTTTTCTATCGCCTAAATAAAGGAAATCAATTTTGAACAATTCTACATTTTCAATATATAAATTCATTGAGACCAAGCATACCTTTATTTCCTCTGGAGTAGCGAGATTAGCATTCAATACTCGTTCCTTAAAGCCAGTTATAGGATCTCTAGTCTGTCTCACTTCTTGGATTTCTTCCCTCGTACGATAACTTGTTCCAGGATCGGACATACTGTGTCCGCTGTATCTATAAGTTACAGTTTCTAAAACAAGGGGACCTTTGCCAGATGTACAATAGTCAATGGCAAATTTGGTAGCTTCTTTAACTGCTAATACATCCATACCATCCACCTAATAAAATATTTAATCGATATAATTTGCAAAATAATTACGACATCACAAACAATTATTTTTATTTGGAAACAAACCCAAATTCCAGGAATGTAATCTCCCCTTGTGTAGTAATCAGTACTAGCAGAAGCACGATCGACGCTAGTACCCATACCATACCCATTGTTTTCACAAACAAAAATACAAGGAACATCCCACAATTTAGCCATGTTGTACACTTCGAACACTTGTCCTTGGTTAGCTGCACCATCGCCATACAATGTAACGCATACTCCTCCATTATTCATGTACTTATTAGCAAAGGCAATTCCTACTCCCAAAGGTACCTACAAATTTGTTTTATGAAAATGGCATATTTGTGATTAATTTAATAATTTTAATAACTGATGCTCACCTGGGCACCGACGATACCATTTCCACCATAAAAGTTTTTGGAATACATATGCATAGAACCACCTTTACCTTTTGCATTTCCTCCTTTTCTACCAGTTAGTTCAGCTAAAACGCCAAATGGGTCAATTCCCATTAAGTAGGTCCATCCATGAGCTCTATAAGCTGTGATCACACAATCTTGTGGTCGGAGTGCTGATTTTATACCAACTGCACAAGCTTCCTACCAGAAGAATATAGAGATTTTATTAATGAAATTTTTCACTGAATGAATTCCAAAGACTAAAACATGATTCTTACTTGACCAGAATATAGATGGCAGAAACCTCTGACTATTTTTTCCTTATAGAGATTTCCAGCAGCTGTTTCCATACGGCGGATCGTATGTAATTGCTTATAGAGCTCTATTGCTTCATCTTTGGTAATAGTGATGTGATTGGATGGTCCGCTATCTAATTTGTGTAATCGAAAAGGTTTTGTTTCAAATGAAGCTTCTGTGGCATAATTGTTTTTTTTGCTGAAGAAGTACGATATCACCTACAAATACATAGTAAAAAACATATTGCTTGTACTTTATTTTGTAAAGTAACATATGTACATCTAATATCACAATTCATTGTAATTTGCAAGAATGTACAAAAAATAGTAGCACAAAAAGAGATGTAACATAAAGTTAGTTTTCTTGTTACACTTGTGAACTTAAAAAAAAGTGTTCACAAAATCACAGTAAAAAATCACATAAAATTAAAAAAACGCACCATTTCGTTACAATTCTAAACTTACTTACATTCTGATTGATCGCGTATTTGAAAAAAATTGAAAAAAATACATGGAAGGAAAGCAGAAAAACTGAATACCAGACGGTGTGAGGAAAAAAAATTATGATTTATCGGCGATAATAAACACATGAATAAATCTATACGAATAATTACCTCGTTCCAGCTGCCGAACTGGCAAGACACCAGGAGGAGATATAAAAAAAGAAAAGAATGAATCTCCAATTGCAAGACTCCCGAGCAATAATTGTACGATTAGAAATTATAACAAGACCCTGGCATGGAACGTGTTGGCAAGTATCTAGTTTAGAGGTCATTTATCGTTCGGTTGCATACTCACATTTCTCTTCGACGTTTGAGCACCTATATTTCTTATACAGTTTGGTATCATTTTTAAAATGATTTGCTAACTAATCGTTCAGTTGAGTTCGAATAATTCAACAAAAGGTCGGAGTTATTATAAAATGTAGATTCAACAAGAGCGAATCATTCGTATGGCGCGGATAGTATCGTAAGACCTAGCTCGTAAACGTCACAGGTTAATTCGTATCGTATCCCCTCTACAATCGTCATTAAAAAATGTTGGACGATATGACGTAATGAAATATCTACATGAAACTTTATTAAGGAATAATACACGTGTATAGGGAATATGTGCAAAAATGAAAAACATTATTGTAATGATAAAAAGATCTAATTAAAACTAAAAGATGCATTATGTAGTATTATTGAATGATCAATTATATGATGTTGATATGTTGTTAAAGCTGAGCTATGATAATAGTGAACATACTAAATAATTTATTCTAAAAATAATGCCTTGATATAGAAATTTATTCTTGTAGATATGAGGTTGACAAGATTGTCCGTAGGAAATACCAGCGCATAGACAATCAGAGAAATATAAAGTCTATGGAGAGAAATGACTTTTCAAGGTAACCTTCACAGTTAAGAATAGTTACAAAATCAGCTGATTCTTACGACATTTACTCCTCGGAGGCATATGTATGTTAAATAGTAATTCTACATTTGTGTTTTTCATTCTACGAAATAGAAATTGAAATATAGTACATAAATTTATTGATATACATTAACAATTTCATCATGTTAAAGAAAATGCGTCCTATTGAATATATAATATATAAATATAAATTCCTTAGATTTAAAATTACACGTGCTTATTATAGAGTGTGAACCCTTATCAGTAGCATACTACTGCCACTCCGTGGCCAAATGTTGAAGTAGGAAGCCCGCTGAAAAAAATTCAAATTAATCATAGACTTAAATTGACGAGAAAATATGAAACATGAAAAATTTGTAATGCAGTAAACCAATAAAAATTGACTATGCATCTTTTTACGTTAAAAATGTTGGAAGATGCTTTATATAATCAATATAAATAGATATATTGTTATAAAATAATATATCCTACTTGTATATTTGTTACAGAAATTTGTTTACACAATATTAATTGACAAAATGTTTACAAAATATTTAAGATGATAGAAAACTATCTTATTCACAAACTTACCTTCAAAACATCAATTAAAAGATTCAGAAAATTTTTGTGCAGCTTTTTATCATTAGTTAGTATGTTATTTTATGTAGGATTTTGTACTACTTTTGTAACGTTCACGATACATGGTGGCGTGAATTGTACATAACGTATAGTATTCTTTACATTCATGTACGTCGAAGATATGGTAACGACAATACCAAAAATTATGATTAAATAACCAAACCAGTTGCACCATTTTCTATGATTGTAACAAATCACTAATTTGGAAACCAATTCTTTAGGAGCTGTGATTCTTCTGTAAACGCTGTAAGGTTGACTAGCGTTTACGAATGCTGGTGCACCATCATGAATTACTTTTGTCATCAAAAATTCCTCATTGGTTTTTCCAGAAGGTATAGCATCATTGTCATAATCCATAATTTCATCCGAGTCATCTTCCAACCCATCATAATAAACATATGAATATCGATGATATTCAGTGTTAGGTACACTCAGAACGCCATAATAAGTCGACCTTGAATGAATTCTTGAGTCAGTTGACATGCCTTCGCTGTTTTGTCGTCTCTCAGTTGCAGAGTACACTTCAGGAGTTAAAGGTCGCATGGACTTTGCTTTCAAGGCAATTGCTTTTGAATATACCAAAGGTGGTAACACAAAGACTAATGGACCAGTCAAGGATCCCCCAATCAGTGCCATCACAATATCAAATCTAGGCACAGATTCTCCTACAGCTACTCCAAGAAAGACAATAGCTGATCTTATGGCACATCTTTTCCATCCAAAATCTGTGATAAAAGTACATATCTTGTAAAACCAGTTCTTGACACCTTGAGAAATTGTTATTATTGAATATTAGAATTTCTTACTTCTTTTAATATTACATTGTTCTTCTACATCTTGGAACAGAGCTGAATGACCAAGAGCACTAGAAAGACATAGCTGAAGAGCTGCAAAAAGAACAGCAGCACTCACTGTGAAGTTTCCTGGAATTACTTGCAGAACATTGGCTGTTGTACTACCTCCATACTTCCAAACAGTTAAAATTGTAGTAACAATAAATAATGAACTGCTGACTGTAACGAATAATCAATGTAGTCATCATAATATATAGAATAATAGTTCAATTATATTAATGATTTACCTAAGAAGGAAATTACAACTGCCTTATTGATGTCTTGAGGACGATGCATATCCACTTGTACAGTCATCAATGTTGGATGTACATCAAATTGAAAGGCTAACATTCCATAACTGAAAAATTATTTAATAATAAACGTTAAATATGCGAAATGAAATAGCTAATAAGTAAACTTGCCCAGAAATAAACTTCTCCCAGCTAGGAGATGTGGGTACTGGGATAATATCAAGCTCTCGGTCATCGGTAACTATACTCCACCATATTAATAGCGCTGTCAATACAACCATTGTGCAGGAGAATGTAGCCAATATTCTGCAAGTGTTTATAATATTTAAACAAACTGTATTTCCGTTTCATGAAGTATAATTTACATAAAATTGTAATGAGAATTACTTCATATCACGGGGACTGCCAAGCCACATAATTGGACATAAAAGAACGCCCACAATTAGGAGCCAATAGCAGAAAGATAGATCAAATCGTTGTCCCGAAATTTTTAGTCCGAAAATTTGCAAATTCTGCGAAGCTGAAATTTACGAATGTTAAACATAGATCAACTTTTTACTTAGAATTTTGATCAACTTACCAACCAATAAGTTAGGTATACTACAACCAAAAACTGTAAAGTCCAAGATTATAGTAACCAAGGTTCTCGCACGAGGACCCAAGGTCAATTCGGTTACGGCCGCAAGAGGATTTCTGTAAAAATTAATTCAAGTAAAGGTTACTATCGTCAATGAACATAAAATTAAAATAAAAAAATTAAATCTTACCGATTTTTTCTTAAAATTTGCGGATCTAGAGTGCTTATGATAATCCATGTTTTACCAAGCAGAACAGCCGTATAGATTTGCAAAACCAATACGACAAAGACCAAAGGAATCCCATACAATCCTAAAAAGACTTAACGTGCTCGTCTTGTTCTTTCATCAATAGTACTTCATAATTTTATCGAAAAACATCTTTATGTTCTCATGTAAGAATTATGTAAACATGCGATCACGATAATATAAAATAATATAAAACAAGAATTGCTGGCAGATCATAATAGGTCAAATAATGAAAAAAGGATTAACAAGTTAACCAACTTTATTTTTATTTAAAATAACCAACTTTCTCACACGACATCTCGCGTTAAAAAATTTCTCTTATAATGATCGTCATCGAATAGTGAATATAATAAATCAATTATATAAATCGCTCCATTTTAAATAAAACATTCTACGAAACAAATGTGCAAGTTATATCATACATACAATCCAATTATATTTGTATATCAATATTATATGTATATATATTTTACAGAATAGTTGTATTTGATCTGGATAATGTATACTTACGTTATATATAATAAAACAGAAAAATTACTTAATGCTAAAAAGATAATTTAACTGAAAAAATGGAAAGAAGCTATTCACACAAACAACGCCACTTGAAAAAGAGAAAGAAAAGGATCACATTCTCTTTACTGAACATTTACAATCCTTGTCGCGGTGTTCTCCTAGTTAGATTGTGAAATGCGGAAAAGAAAAAAAAATAAGAGGAACAGGAAAAAGTATAAAGATTTTAGAGACAGAGAAACTTACCGCATTGCACAATCGAGCGCGGTAATGCGATAATCGGAAAAACGCCAAAAATGTCGATAACACATAATGTGGCAAACAGAAGCGACAAATCCGAATTAGCATCTTTGAAAAGTAGCGGCTGTTTCTCGCGATTCATGATGAGGAATGACTCACACTGTCCGATATCGATGCATATATACCGCGAACTGGTTTTCCGTTTCGCGGTGACGAGTACCGTACTAGGACGTAACATGATAGTCTATTAAGCACAAATGGGTTACCTACACACGACTATAGAAACGAAGGAAGACCCACAACGCGTTAACGTTTCTTCCTTCGAAGCTATGTACAGCCATGCGATGCCAAAGTATAATATGAACTGTCGGGATCTGCGTCTTAGATATGAAATTCAATTATAGGTATATAACACGTTCGACATGTATATATGCTATATAATAGAAAAAATATCTCTCGAACAATGTCGATAAATTTTACATACTTTTGATGGAAAAGATATAGTAAAATCATGAATTGAAGCATTAAGTAGTCACAGCTCGAATCACGAATGTCCCGGACAGATGTAAGCATTCTCATCATCCCTAAAATACAAACATTTTGAATTTTGGATCACAAACGTTATTTACGAATTGACATTACAATTTTTACTTATAGCCTTTCATTAAAATTACACAATTTAATCTTAAGTCACTTTCTATTTTATAATATAGTTATTATACTGGTAAAAATTAAAGATTTGCAGCGACAAAGAACATGCTAGGTCTAATTGACATCTTACTTACGCTTCTTGCAAGCCTCAACTTCGTTTAGGTTTTCCAACATTTTTGCTTTGATGTTCGAAATCCGTATACTTTCAAATTTGAACAATTCTACGACCTCACTATATACATATCTTCCATCAAAAGTACGTGTACGAACGAATTCATTGATTCATCGTATCGAGCGTATGACTTGTATTTGCTCGTTATCTTCTGGCTCTTTTTATTTCATACTCACTTCATACGAAATACTTTACTACTTCATACTCATTCAAACGAAACGAACGATTCGAAGTTCCTTCTTCTTTAAAAACAAACAAAAATATCCTTCGGCCTGTGATTTAATAAATGTTCACGCCATAATTAAGATAATTGTTAAATTTAGACAATATGAAGTCAAAAAATCGAGAATTAAAAATCGATAATTATAACTTATATTTATACCTAGTCCAAATTAACAAAAAGTCATACAGATAAGTATAATACTTCTTAATCGTCTGTTTCGTAGGCTGGTGACGCCGGGGAATACGTGGGACTCGTTGGCGAGTACCCTGGCACTGGTGGCGAATAGGTTGGGCTTGTTGGTGAGTAACTTGGACTAGTTGGTGTATACGTTGGACTGGTAGGCGAGTATTTAGTACTCGACGGTGAATATTGAGGGCTTGTAGGCGAATATGTTGGACTAGTAGGGGAATAATTTGGACTACTAGGCGAATATCTCGTGCTTCCTGACGCCGTGTGTTGCGGTGAACTGGGTGAGTATGATGGACTCGTTGGGGAGTAAGTTGGACTTGTTGGAGAATACGTCGGACTTGCTGGTGTATACTGTGGAGAGGTTCCAGCGAACGACGGCGACGTAGGCGAATACGACGGACTTGTCGGAGAATATTTTGGACTACTCGGAGAGTAGCTTGGACTAGCTGATGAATATTGTGGAGAACTTGGCGAATAACTCGGACTCGTTGGAGAATAAGATGGCGAGGCAGGCGTATAATTTGGTGAACTCGGTGAATAGCTTGGGCTGGTTGGTGAGTAACTGGGACTGGTTGATGAATAACTCGGTGACGTTGGCGAGTACGATGGACTCGGTGAGTAGCTTGGCGACGTTGGTGAATAGCTTGGACTTGTTGGAGAGTAACTTGGACTCGTCGGTGAATAGCTTGAACTTGTTGGCGAGTAACTCGGGCTTGTTGGTGAATAACTTGGACTAGTTGGCGAGTAACTTGGACTCGTCGGTGAATAACCTGGTGATGGCGAGTAGTTTGGGCTTGTTGGTGAATAACTTGGTGACGTCGGTGAATAGCTCGGACTCGTTGGTGAATAGCTTGGACTCGTTGGCGAGTAATTTGGACTAGTGGGTGAATAAGTAGGGCTTGTAGGTGAATAGTTGGGACTCGACGGAGTTATACTTGGCGATGTTGGCAAGTAGGCGGGAGAAGTAGGTGAATAACTTGGTGAAGCGCCACCTGCTGGTGACATTGGGTATGGACTCATGCTAGGACCTGGGCTTCCTGGACTTCCGGGTTGTGGTGAATACGCAGAGTATGCAGGAGATAGTCCTGATGCATCTGATGCTCCAGATGGGGAGAAGCATGCTCCTCCTGGTGTCATGCCACTACCCAATGCTGTGATGAAAGAAACGGATTATTTAGGGTACATGAGTAATAATACATTTTATTATTAGAATAATATAAAGCCACAGAATAATCTTACCAGGTGACATACTTGAAGCGCCATAACCAGGTGTGGCGCCCATCCAAGGTGTCATTTGAGGACTCATGCTTGGGGTAGCAACACTGCCGAAGAACATTCCAGCAGTTCCCATTACACCAGCACCCACTGCCATTGGTATTTCAATACCAGCTTTACATTTCTCAGCATCCAGTAACAAATCGAAACATCCTGAAAAAATAAAATTAGACAGACATATATTAACCTGATAATTTTTGACTTGTTTATTGAAGTCGTTAAAAAAAAAATAGCAATACCTGTTCCTATACGTGGAAGTTGTCCCATGATAATATTTTCAGATACTCCTCTCATTGGATCTACTTCCGCATGAGATGCTGCATCTAATAGAACGTCCACTGTTTCTTCGAAGGAACATCTAAAGTAAAATATGAATTTTGGAAATCATATCCAATACTATAATAGTTAATAAATTAATAAATTTACTTCATCTCTTACAGTAACTTACCTCATAAGAGCACCTGTGTCTTGTCTGTTAATTCCGTGACGAGTTATAGCCATCAAATGCCCTTTAGCAGTCATTACGTCACAAAGCAAAGCAAGATGGCGATAGTTTACGTAAAGGCCGTAAAATTGCAAAACAGCATTCATTTCTTTCTCTACCGATTTCCTCACAGCCTCTATACCCAGTACTTCAAATATCTCGCAAATATCATTACTAAATGTTCTAACTGGATCGACATCTCTTTCACTCAACACTTTCATTAAACTCGTACCGTCCGTTTCCAATAACCATTCTGCTATTGCTTTGAATTCACCAGTTTCTGTAATAACTATACGTTTCTTAGCATCAGTTTGAGGCAAATGCATGTACACTTTCCCTATTGCTTCGATACCCTGCATATGAAAGTGATAATTTAAATATTATTTGAGGATTATAATATAATTATAAAATTAATGGACGTACCTGTAATGTCATGTCACTAAGCATATTCGCTTCAATACATCGAAGGAACATATCATCCTCCATTTTATCTACAGTCTCTTCCTCACTATCTTGGAACTTGTTATCGTCGCTGTTCATTATCCTAATTCTTAGAACTAATTTCTCAGCGTTATCATCGTTAAAAATACAGTTCAAATCGTCACCGAATCCGGCATTAATTTTTTCTGCAATTTGTTCCATAGTTAATTTTTTATCAGTCATCCTCTTGCGATCCAACTCAATTCGAAGTAACCATGGTGATATTTTATTCGGGTCAAAATCAGGCATTTCATAGTAAACGTTGACGAATTCTTGATCTTCCGCTATTACGGTATTTTGTGGATCTGGATCGTAATAGATCGCAGTATTTGCTGTAACTTTTCTCAATGTGGTGTGTTCCAATCGACAAAGTACATTTTTTGCTTTCTCGGCATCTCTTGCTGCAGCTCCCGTCAAAAATACGGTCAACGACGGAGCCTTTGGTTTCTTACTGATGTTTATAATTTCCTTCAATCTAGGTACACCAAGGGTTACGTTTTTCGACGATACACCAGCAAAATGGAAAGTGTTCAGTGTCATCTGGGTTGCAGGTTCACCAAGTGACTGTGCAGCTAAAGCGCCTACCATTTCTCCAGGTGATACCTAAAAAAAGTAAAAGTACAAAATTAATCCAGAATTGGAATTTTTTAATGCGGATTTAAATATCATCACATCATTTATTTTCTACAAACCTGTGCTTGTTGGAATCTGGTTTCAATTTCTCCAATAAGCCATTCAAAGGCTTCACTGGATAATCGAAATTCTTCAGAAACACATTTTGTACACAATGTAGATCTCACTAAGCACTGGAATAGCAATGTGGCATTTTCATTAGCCTGTTTGCTGAGTCTATCATCACCAGCCACAATGATACATTTATCCAAAAGATCCTTTACACCTATAAATAAACACATTTTAATATTAATGTTATCATACAATTACTACCATATGAAGTTATCAAATTATTTACCCTGTATGACCCTCATAGGACTAAGATCAGTAGGTGCACGTTTATTTATATGAAAAATCTTCTGTACATTCCAAATCATTCTTTGTAAATTACAAGGCAGTACAACTTTTGATTCTCCACTAGGGAAAATTTCTCTAAGTATAGCACGATCTTTGTTCAATTGTTCCCATTCTCTTTCTAGTTCGGATATGACTTCACCAGACCCCATCATTTCTCTAACTATATCTTCGTTAAAGATACGACGAAGATATCGTTCATTGGTTGGATCGAACTTGAACTTCTTTTCAAATGCTTTATTACTCAATTTAATAGTAGGCAAATTCTGAAATTCGACGGTTTCACCGCATAGACCATCCTCGCCATAACGCAATTGGATAAGTTGACCCACAGAGTTTCTGACTGTACCATCATAATGTACCATTACAGACTCCATAGCTTTTATCAAACGACGCTGAATGTAACCAGTTTCTGCCGTTTTTACGGCAGTATCGATAAGACCCTCACGACCTCCCATAGCGTGGAAATAAAACTCGGATGGAGTTAAACCAGCAAGGTACGAGTTTTCAACAAATCCTCTGGATTCCGGACCATAATCATCTTTAATAAAATGGGGCAACGTTCTTTTGCGAAAACCAAACGGGATACGTTTACCTTCTACGTTTTGTTGACCGACACAAGCAATAACCTGAGAGATATTAATATTAGATCCTTTTGATCCTGATACTACCATAGCCTTTAGGTTGTTGTATTCAGTCAAAGATTTCTTAGCAGAACCACCAGTCTTATCACGAGCATCGTTTAAAATTCTGTTTACTTGATTTTCGAAAGTTTGCCTCAAGGTATTACCAGGAGTAGGTTCCAATTCCATGTTGTGAGCTTTTTGAATCACTTCTATCACGTCCTCTTTAGCTTTCCTAATGGCTTTTTGAATTTCTAAATAAGTCTGTGGATCGGCAATGGTGTCTCCAATACCGATCGAGTGACCTTCCAGTAGTAACCAATTATTAATTACAGTTTGAATATTTCCGTAAAATCGTCCGCAAACTTCGTGTCCTAATTCCAACATACAAATGTGAAGCAAAGATCCAGCAGATGTACCCAAGGTCTTTTTACAGAGTATACCCATAACAAGTTCTCCGTGTTCTACCATGACTTTGGTATCACCAGGTGAAATCCATTTGTATGGGCCATCATCTTCTTCATCTGGATGTGTACTGTGAGTTCTTATCATATTCACGTTGCCTGGTATGATCAAGGAAAAGATTTGTTTACCAGTCCATAGAGGCTTTGGTTTTAATATGCATGGCTGAGGCATTTTGCCATTCCAACTAGGTAAGAACATAAGGATATTCATCATCTGTTCCTTTTCTATGAAAACGTCTCTTTTAGTCATTTTTCTTACAGCAGTAAGTGTGTCCTGTACAATACCCATGACTGGTTTATTAGCTTGGGGAGTAATAATTTGACGCGGTGTTACATGAATGTTTTCTACTTCTGCTCGAGTCTCCATTGACTGAGGAACATGCAAATTCATCTCGTCACCGTCAAAATCGGCATTATAAGGAGATGTGCAACTAAGATTCATACGGAACGTACTCCATGGCAACACTTTTACCCTATGACCCATCATACTCATTTTGTGTAGTGTTGGTTGCCGATTGAAAATTACTAGGTCACCATCCCGGATGTGACGTTCCACTCTGTATCCGCATTGAAGATGTAAATCGGATGGTTTTGGGTGGAACCTTAAATCGATTCTTTCCCCGTTATCTCTGACGATATATTTAGCACCTGGATATTGTGAGTTTCCACGTCTAACGAGTTCTTGCATTTTATCGATATTAAAAGGTGTAACAATTTCGGGGAATGTTAAATTCTGAGCAATACTTCGAGGTACACCGACCTGATCAATTCGCAAATTTGGATCAGGAGTAATAACAGTCCGAGCAGAAAAGTCAACACGTTTACCCATCAAATTTCCTCTTATTCTTCCTTCCTTCCCTTTCAATCTCGCTTTTATAGCTTTTAGAGGTTTGCCTGATTTCTGCATAGCTCGTGGCATGCCAGGCATATCGTTATCAACTAACGTTGCTACGTGAAATTGTAACATTTTTATATTTTCCGATATCACGTGCGCTGCTGCTCCCGCTTGCTCATTTCTGATTAATTCATTATTTGCTTTTATAATATCAGCAAGCTTATGTGTTAAGTCATCTTGATTCTTGGCAGAACCATACATAATAACTGCTGGTCTGACCGATAAAGGTGGAACAGGCAAAACAGTTACTACCATCCAATCTGGTCGTGCAAATTTCGGGTCCATGCCAAGGATAAATGATTCTTCGTCTGTAATGTGCTTTAAAATTTCCCAAGCTCTTTCTGCAGTGAGTGCCATCTTTTTTTCCTGCGAATCTTCATTCACGTGTGTCCATTCTGCAGTAACATCTAATCCAGATCTCCGAAGATTTGGTTGATATCTACCACATCCACCATGTCCAGGTTTTCTCTCTGCAGATTGTTGTTCTTGATTTTCTTTATTAATATCCATCTCATCACCACCCTCACAAATATTTTTACTTTTACATAAATCATAAACAAAAGTTAGACGTTTCCGTGGCTGACCTTTAGTTTTCATAACAATTTCTTTAATTTTTGGATTGTGCTGTAATCCAAAAATAATGCAAAATTAAATAAATAATAATGAATATATGGATAAAGAATATGATTACTAATAATCTGTACTTACTGGACTGACAAGAAGTTTTGAACAATAAAAACATACACATCTCAAAATTTTTATTGTCTTTGTTATGAAACCAACATGAAAAACTGGTTTTGCTAAATCTATATGACCAAAGTGTCCTGGACATTCTGTCATATTACCAGCACAAGTTTGACACCTAGAATTTCTATCAATGACACCTTGTCTAGGATCCATAAGTCCACCAAGCTTTGGGCGACCACCTTCCATAGTTTCTGGAAATCGAATGCCGCCATCTGTGACCGACATCCGACGCTATGCAAAATATTATATACAGTTATATACCATTGACAGATTCACAATTTAACAGGTATTATTGAATAATCACTTTAGGAAAATAATAGAGATACATATGGAATGTATTTGTCAGAAATGATGTAATATTTTACATTTATTTTTTCACATTATGTTTAGCATATTATGAAAAACAAATATATATAGACATATGTACAAATACATATAAATAGATGCAGATAGATAATTGTAAAAGGAGTAGTGGACCAACAGAAGTAAACAAAACATACAACTATTTATTTATCAACATAGATCCACAATATCAATTTATTATTAAAATTATGTTACTTTTACAAAATATGCAATTTATTCTGGATTTGACCATTTTTAACACTGATATTAAGAATAGGAATTTTCTAATTCCTCCTGTATGAAAAAAGCAATTACGATCTTTTAATTAAAAAAAAAGCTAATAAATCACATGCTGTAAATAAAATTTACATGGGCTTTGATAATTTCGTAATAAATCATTTTTATTGTATATATTTTATAATTTTAAGTAGAGTTTTTCCACAAATATAATAGGACATAATAAAAATTTACACACGCGACTGTTTGGAAGTAACACTGAATGCTTCGTATGATAACGTATCACATAATGTCGACTCATGATGAAATAATTCCGCGTACCATAGAAAAAATATATTCCACGAAATCCATTTGTTTACTACTAACGAACTTACTATTTCATCGGGTGAAAGAATGCCGAATTGAACCCTTTTTACGGTTCGCAGAGGCGCTTTGGAGTCGGACGTGGCCATCTTGCAACGAGCACGTACAGCTTCTCCCGCGGCCTTCTGCGCCTCAGCTCTCTCTAACCGTTCTTTCCCGATGGAAGCATCTCCCTCCCCTGACTTCTGACAGATCAGTTTGTTACTACTTTCATACTAACTTATTTTAAGCGTTCAAAAATGTATTATTATTGTACCTTAAGGAACTTCCTCAATCTTACTTATTAGATAAAGATAATACGATTATGAACATTTTTAATGTTGAAATACAATGCTATTATCATAAAAATTTAATTGTTAATTAATACAAGAATATACAAAAGAGGTTATTGTACAATTTTCAGAAATTTTTTAATTTCATAAAATATAAAAAATATAAAGAATGGCTTTTATTGGTTCATAGTTGTTTCAAGTACTTCTTTCTCTTGACTTAATTGGCTGGCCAAAATTAAGTTTGCTAGCAAAGATTTCATGAAAACTAACATAATCTTATTGGCAGGATAAGATCGTGTTCAATGAGGTAGGCGGCGGACGTAGAGCATTCTTTGTCTGCTGTCTGTCGCCAATCGCCATTGAATTATAAACATTAGTGTTGTCGTAACATTCATCAAGGGTTTTATAAATTAAATAAGCAGTAAAATGGCTACTTCAAAGACAACGAATATGTATAATAGGCAAAATTGGGAAGATGCCGTAAGTAAAATCTAAATTATAACATAATCGTAAATTTGATACGTTTAAACATTTGTTTATTTCTTTCCTTATAGGAATTCCCAATATTATGTCAAACTTGTTTAGGTGACAATCCGTACATTCGTATGGTAAGTTAATTTCGTCAAAATTTGAATTTCGATTCTTATAAGAAATATTTATTTGTGTGTAACATAATATTTTTTTTTAATTATATTTGTAGACAAAAGAAAGATATGGAAAAGAATGCAAAATATGCATGCGTCCATTTACAGTATTTAGGTGGTGTCCTGGTGCAAGAATGCGGTTCAAAAAGACAGAAGTTTGTCAGACTTGTAGTCGCTTGAAAAATGTGTGTCAGACATGTTTACTTGATTTAGAATATGGTTTACCAATTCAAGTACGCGATGCAGCACTTAAGATCAAAGATGACTTGCCCAGATCAGATGTAAACAAGGAATATTATGTACAAAATATAGACAGCGAAATTGGAAAAATAGATCCCACATCACCAGCAGGTGCTGTTGGTAAATCTGCAGCTGCTAGTGATCTGTTGATGAAGCTGGCAAGGACTAGTCCTTATTACAAAAGAAACAGGCCACATATTTGTTCTTTTTGGGTTAAAGGAGAGTGTAAAAGAGGAGAAGAGTGTCCATATCGTCATGAGAAACCTACTGATCCTGATGATCCATTAGCTGATCAAAATATCAAAGATCGTTATTACGGAGTTAATGACCCTGTTGCTGATAAATTAATGCGCCGAGCTGCAGCTATGCCTAAGTTAGACCCACCAGAGGATAAATCCATTACAACTCTCTATGTTGGCAACTTAGGTGATGTTTTAACAGAAAAACAATTACGCGATCATTTCTATCAATACGGTGAAATACGCTCCGTTACTATGGTTCCTCGTCAACAGTGTGCTTTCATTCAGTACACACAGAGAAGCGCCGCCGAAGCAGCAGCAGAAAGAACATTTAACAAACTAATATTAGGAGGGCGAAGATTAACAATTAAATGGGGACGTTCACAAGGAAGGCAAACTGTATCCGCAGCAGAAGCAACTAGAGAAATCTTGGAGCCTGTGCCAGGTTTACCAGGTGCTCTACCACCTCCACCAGAAAGCATGGGAAATAATTTTTTCAATCTACAAACTACTCCTGGCATGATGCCACCAATGATGATTCCACCTCCACCAGTTGCTCCCCAATTTATGTTCCCACCTCAAATGGCAGCTGCCACTGCAACACCTATTTTTCCACCTGGAACAACTCCAATACATTATCCAAGTCAAGATCCATCAAGAATGGGTGCGTCTCAAGGCATAGGAAAACCTTGGCCCGAAGAATAGTAATAACAATATTTTGATTTTTATTAATTGTAATTATAATAAAATGTGTATAAAAAAATAAATATATATCTTTGATTTTGTTTAAACTATTTGTGTCACAATAATTAATAATTAATAATTTCTATTTTTCCATATATAATTGTGAATATACGACTGCTTAGTAAATTAATTAAATCTTAAAATATGTGCATAATATTATTTGCAAACACAGTTTAATTTCAATATGTCTCTTTTGGATCTTTGAATTCATACTTTGAGTTCATTGGAACAGCCTTTATGATGAATAGTAGCTTATTGCAACTTGAACCTTAGTAAAAGCGCCATCTACTATGATTGTGAACTAACATTCTTAACAGCTAGCGCGTATTAGCGGCCGCTCCGAGTGTCATCATCGTATTTTAATACGTGTCCATTGGTGCCTGTCCGTCCGGTGTTTCTGCTACGTAACTTTTTTTCTGTAAATCTATGGAGTGTTTTCATCATCAAATATCTTTGAATTTCTGTCTGTATTAACATAAGGCGCCTAGTGCGCCTTCCCGTCACGGTGAACATGTGTCGGGCTCGATTGTTATTCCACTTTCTGGCGCTTAGCCTACTCCCCTTTGCCCGTCCTGACGAGCACACTCACATCGTAAGTATTCGGAATTGACATATTTTCAAAATGTCAAAGTGGCAAATACGTTACATTCGTGTCCTTGTTGACTTTACAACGTCCACATTTTATATTCTTTTATTACAATTCGTTCTTTCCTTATCTTACCATAAAGATTTGACGTGGAAAATATATTGTCCATTCATATATTCTTATTTACATTACTTTTTGTGATAAACTACCTTTGTTCTTTATCTTTTCTACAAGTGGTGTAGTTTAATAGGTGATTTTTTTATTACTTGCTAGAGATTGATTCGTTCTACTATGATGTATAGACATGTTAATTGTATTCTATTACATATAAGAGGAATGTGTATTACCAGATGTATTTTCTTTCCAGTACGAAGATAATGATGAAGTTGTACTATGGATGAGTACAGTTGGACCATATCACAACCGTCAAGAAACTTATTCATATTATTCATTACCTTTTTGTATGGGTACAAAAGATGTCATTAATCATTATCATGAGACCTTTTCTGAGGCACTGCAAGGCATCGAACTCAAATTTAGTGGCCTGGAAATTGAATTTAAGGGTATTTTAATTTTATTAGTTAGTGATAAATATTATAAGTATTTATGTGGGTAATATATATAATACATACATATATACTTGGTTACCTCATAGCTGATATCGCCAAAATGGACTATTGTCAAATAAAATTAACAGAAGAAAGTGAAAAAGCTTTCATATATGCAGTGAAGAATCAATATTGGTATAAGATGTATATGGATGATCTACCAATATGGGGTAATGTTTTCCTTTTTCCAATACTAAAATGTGTTACTGTTATATCAATTGATTATTGTAAAATATTTAGGTGTTGTGGGAGAACCAGAAGAAAATAATGGAGTTGTATCTTATTACATTTGGACACATAAGAAATTTGATATAGGATATAATGGAAAGCAAATAGTTGATGTAAATTTGACAAGTGAAAATAAAGTAAAACTGGTACAAGATGCAGCTATCTCTTTCAGTTATGAAGTTAACTGGAAGAAGAGTAATGTTAAATTTGAAGACAGATTTGATAAATATCTGGATCCTAATTTTTTTCAACACAGAGTAAGTATTCTGGCAATGTTTGCCTAAATTTGAGCTCAATGTAACGTAAACATATTGACAAAGACACTAAATAGATATAGCAAGAGTAAGTGAGAGGTATTGTCTTTCTTGCTTTCTCTCAATTCTTGTTCCTTGTCATGGAACAAGAGAATATTTCCAGAATAAAATTTTTATCTGTTACACGATTATTCATTGAACAAATTGGAATTTAAGCAAGCATTGTTAATACTATTGCTTTAAAGATTATACATTACTACTAAACTGATCATTGTCCTTTATCTTTTCTAGATTCATTGGTTCAGTATTTTTAATAGTTTTATGATGGTAATATTTCTTGTTGGGCTTGTTTCAATGATTTTAATGCGTACGTTAAGGAAAGATTATGCTAGATATAGTAGGGATGAAGAAATGGATGATATGGAGCGAGATTTAGGAGATGAATATGGATGGAAACAAGTTCATGGAGATGTATTTAGACCAGCTAGTCATGCAATGCTTTTTTCAGCTCTAATAGGCGCAGGCTATCAAGTAATTACTTTAATAATACAAAATTTACAAATTTAATAATAAACATTTTTAGGACAGTATATTTTTAAGAAACGTGTACTAATAGGCTCTTTTACTTTAAATTTGACTTTTTACCCTAGGTTACTGTGGTTGTACTTAGTGTTATTATTTTTGCTATCCTCGGAGAGCCGTATACAGAAAGAGGATCGATGTTATCGATAGCAATATTTGTGTATGCTGCAACATCACCTATAAATGGTTATGCGGGAGGAGGCTTATATGCACGTATGGGAGGACGTATTTGGATCAAACAAATGATTCTCAGTGCCTTTATGTTACCTCTTATTGTCTGTGGCACTGCATTCTTCATTAACTTCATTGCAATGTATTATCACGCTAGCCGTGCTATACCATTTGGTTCTATGGAAAGTATTATTTACATAGTACACATTCATTTGTACATATATACGTATCTTGTATGTACTAACAAGAATATTTTATTTACAGGTAGCAGTAACATGTATTTGTATATTTGTTATATTACCATTGACATTAGTTGGAACCATATTAGGCCGTAACTTAGCTGGGACACCGGACGCACCATGCAGAGTTAACGCGGTACCTCGACCTATTCCTGAAAAGAAATGGTTTATGGAACCACTTGTTATCATAATGCTTGGTGGTATCTTGCCCTTTGGATCGATATTCATTGAAATGTAAGCTTCATCATTTACATACTGTAAAATTATTATATTACAGTTGTTTTATCCTTTTTTAGGTATTTTATTTTTACCTCATTCTGGGCATATAAAATTTATTATGTTTATGGATTTATGTTACTAGTATTCGTTATTCTAATGATAGTAACTGTTTGTGTTACTATCGTATGTACATACTTTTTGCTAAACGCCGAAGATTATCGATGGTAAGCATTGTGTTACTGTTTATTATGTATATTGTTTAACAATGATTGTTTCTTCATTTACATATGCTATCTTGTCTTATAGGCAGTGGACAAGTTTCTTATCGGCCGCCTCAACCGCTGGTTATGTCTACATATATTCCTTTTATTACTTCTTCTTTAAAACAAAGTAAGTTTATAATGCTTGATTACATTGATTAAAAAATAAAATTACATTTCAAACTTTCTTTTTTCCAGAATGTACGGTCTCTTCCAAACAGCCTTTTACTTTGGTTACATGGCATTGTTCAGTCTTGCCTTAGGTATAATGTGTGGAACTGTTGGTTACGTTGGTACTAATGCATTTGTACGAAAGATCTACTCTACAGTTAAAATAGACTAAAGCACAATGCTAGTGTAATGTCTAAGATGGATTAAATTGAGAACATACAGAGTGAAACCTGCCGGTCTTTATAAAGTAGGACTCTTTTTGGTAGTTTAAGTTATTTACATTATTCGTTATGACGCGCAAATGTAACTTGTCGAAGAGACTATTAAACCGGCATCAATAACATACTAATGTCAATGAAGTGTAGCGTAAATATTTAAAAAGAAATATTTGGTACATCGTTATGTTTCTTCAAAATATTCAGTGAATATTTTATCACTTTACGTCTATTGATGTAACATCATAATAATATTTTCATTTAAAAAAAAAAGTGATTAATTTATTTGCTGTAATTTAGTTGTGAAGATGGGTCCTATAGTACAGTACAGTACACATCTGTGAAACGAATAGTTTGCCAATTATTCAAACAGTCATATATAATATTCATCTCATGAGTCACAATTTGGTATTACACAAAATGCAAGATCCGATAATTATGTAATATTTTAGAATTACTATTTTACTCTTAAAACAGGTAACTTTATAACGTTGCTCAATTTTTTATTTGTTTGTTGAATTTACTAGAAACTTATTAATTATTCTTTTTTCGGGGGATTTATAGAAAGAAAGTTGTATAAATTAAAAAAATGTTTAAGAAATCTCATTGCCTCTTTCAGAATATATATCAACAAATACAAATGTCTGAATTCTTGATCAAAAATATTAACATTCCAAAATACCAACGAATGCTAATAATTATGATTGCGAAAATGGAATATGTCGATACTGAAATAAATGAAAGAAAGAAGATACATGTTATTAGGTATAAATTGTACAGTATAAATTTTCGATACGATCTATCCAGAATGCAAGGGATATACTTTAGTTAGCATAATTAGAAACAGTACCCCAGTTGTGTGACTCTGTTTTGAGATTTTAGTTATATACATAACGCTTGATTACCAATAATTCGAGTAACGTTAATTTATAGATAAGCTAGACAGTAGGATTAAAGAAAGAATGTGGATAATACGAAATTTTTTTACTATTGGCTATGTATCACATATTTTCTTTGATATAAATAGTTTTTATTTTAAATGAATGACTTCTGAAATGTGAATGCATTGATAAAATGTAAAGTATTGTGAGTCTATAACCGGTGGTAAAATGATTTTTTCACTTGTGATCCTCTTCACGCGACTAAATATCTAAGAACACGTTTAAGCGTTGCTGAGAAAAAAAGTAAATCGAGAGGATTGTGGAATTTAGGAATGGCAGTGAATGTGTTTATCCTAATGCGATGCGTCGAGCGACAAATATCAATGAGAATATTTGAATGAACATACAGTTTGTTATTAAACGTAGCAGTTCTAAGAAATATAAAATTTCTACGTACAACAAAAATATGATCTATTTTTATTTATACACCATTGATCTTTATCTACCTATATTACAGTGTTATCTCGCTAGCGGGAACTTTACCTTGTTAATTGGATAAATTCCGACCCGTGGCCTACGACCTAAGGAAGAACTTATGTTTATATAAAAACTTTAACTTTATGTGAAATAGGTAGAAAATCAACAAAGATATTGAAATTCTAAGGCCAGTAGCTTGTATAAAAGCAATTGAATAATAAAATAGAAGAAATAGGACAAGTGAAATAAAAGAAACAAATATAACGCTGAGCTCTGAAAATAGTTTTTAAGGAATAATGGGGATAGTGATGTTCAATTAGTAGAATACTATTGTATTCATCATGATCGCAGTTGGGCACGGGCGGTATATTGCATACGATCGTGCGATCGGACAACTCCTATAGAGGGGCTCACAGTCGTATGCACCACTATACATTCACTGATATGTCGCGTTATACATGCGCAGGACAAGACCTTTTCTTATCCACCATCTTGATTTTTGTCGACTCAATAAAATAAACAGTTTTGTCAATGCTTTCGGTATAGGAGTGTCCAGACCTGCTTATATGACCATAACCAGACGTGTGTATAAAGCCCAATGCAAACGGGCGACCTTTTTCCACGTGATGTAGCTCGGATTATATGTCTTTATTGGTCTTAACTGGGAACTCAAAGAATGACATATGATTGCAATCATATCGCACGGAAAAAAGTCGCTTATTTGCATTTAGGATAAGACCGTGATATTCGTATTTGAAAAAAATACTACGTTGCTCAAAAGTATTTCATATAAAAAATTATATCACGATGAATATGTTATTTGTAATCACTGATTAAATAAGTAATGATATAATATAGCAATCTGTATGTATAATTAAAGGATTCAGAAAAGATCAGGATTACAAAAAGTATAATTGTTGAATTGATTCTGATGGTGCCAGTGTGGCACTAAGAGCTCTGTCGTACATTCAGAAGTATTCACGTGTCAAAGCGTACTCGTCGACGCAGCAGGTCGGAGTGTAGTATACACAACTATTTATTACTACAAGAACATTACATATTGTTGTAGGTGTACAGTGACTGAAATACTATTTAAATTGTTTTCTATTTTATTTCAAGTTATAAACTTAACACTTCCGATAAATAAAAAGCAGCAAAAATGGCACCAAAACAAAGAATGCGTATCGCAAACGAAAGAGCTACAAAAAACATCACACTTCGTGGAAATGTTCCAAAGTCATCGGTATGCTGTGTTCTATTGTTTGATAAAATCTATTTTAACAGTTATGTGTAAAGTAAGATGATTAAAATATGTTAATTGTGTAAAAATA
This sequence comes from Bombus impatiens, assembly GCF_000188095.3. Classification (NCBI taxonomy): domain Eukaryota; kingdom Metazoa; phylum Arthropoda; class Insecta; order Hymenoptera; family Apidae; genus Bombus; species Bombus impatiens. Next base: position 1,180,061 of record NT_177694.1, on the reverse strand, counting down.
AACAATTATTTTCGTTTCCAATTTTGAGGTTATAAACTATAATAAGGTTGCCAAATTGATTGCATGTGCAATGACATTTATAATAATATTATTGTTTCATATTTTTTATTTTATGTTATACATATTTCGGCTAGCATAGTTAGATCTTTGAAAAATGTTTTTGATTAAAAATTTGTTGACTAGTAAAAAGTAACAAATTAATAGATTGATAATTGTACCATATGTGACATGAATCTATGCTACAAATTTGAAATCAATTATTTAACTAATTTATACATCTTTTATGAAGTAAATATGAGCTGTAAAACACTATATAAATTTCATTTTATTATAAATCTATTTATTTCACTGATTATATCAAATTACAAGCTTTATCTGGTAATAATAACTGAAGTTACAATGATATGTAATAATTATTGTATTTGTAGAAACCACAAGATCAAGGATCTCCAGTTGGACCTTGTCTATTAGCACTCTTCATCTTTGTTGTATGTGGTTCTGGTAAGTTTAATATAATTTAAATATAAATAAATTCAGTAAACATAAAATACATAGAAAAGAATGTTCACATCTATATACAAGTTAAATTTTCTAATTTTCAGCTGTATTCCAAATAATTCAGAGTATTAGAATGGCTTAAGAAAATCAAAAGCATGTGAAGTTAAAACGATGTTGCTGTTATTGTTAATATGAAAAGAAGCTGTCTACATCTTACTGGTATATAAGCGAGATCAACAGACTGTTCTATTGTAAAAACATAATGATATTGACATGAAACTGAACTCAAATTTCCACTAAATAATATCCTTCTTTTTGCTACAACTCAAAGGAATGAATCTAGCATTTATAAACATTTTACTTAATTGTATATGTATCAATGAAAGAATATTGCATTTAATGTATTTTTGTTTTGTAGATATCAAACAAAATGTTACATCTTGAGTATGACTTCAATCTGTTCTATAGCTTTGCATAGCATTTTTCATTTTGAGTCTTATGAAAAGCTTCAATTCTTTCATTGATACCTATATATAGTAAATAATTGTACATACATGTGATCAATTTATTGTATCAATTCATTAATCAAAGCATTCCACTGTAAACAGTTGGTAGCTTTTGGTTGTCTATATATTTTAGAGGCCTTAAGACATGATAAGTCATTATACATGTAAAAATATATATTATATATATTATCAATGTAATTTATCCTAATGAAATATTTGCTACAGACAATTCTTTGTCTCTTTTAATAAATTACATTATGGATAAATACGTTCTTGTGTAAACTTTATTGATCCTTATAGGCTAAAGACAATAGAAACGTTCTAATTTTACTTTATCATAAATAATTATAATGGATGAATACAATATAGATATATTCTGGTAGTAATAAAACAGTATTTTCGTATTTTTTTTTTATTCTACCAATTTTGTTTTATACCTAAAAAAACTTTTAGTAATTTAAGAATTCAGTGTGACCAATTTTCCCTAGTTTCGCTTAGAGACTGTTATTTAAATTAAACGGAAAGCTTATGAAAAAGAAGTGAAAACAGATTTTTCAAAAGCAGAGTTAGAAACATTAAATTATTTTCTTTAGATTCAGAATATCTTTCTAATCATTTTGGGTTTATTTTTCATATAAATTTTTATAAATGGCAAACATATTTAATTTGTTCGGTGAAGTATCGGAACTTCACAAAGGTAAAAACAAAAATACGTGGGGTTAATATTTATATTTTCTTTGTTTTATATAAATATTATTTTAAACTAATAGTTTATGCTAACTGCTTTAATTCTTTAAAAGTATTAATAATATAACTATTATAGATCCAGCTATGAAGCCTTTGGCAAGATCCAAAAGTTCTCTTGGTACAAATGATACTCCTCTGAAAAATGTTAGCCGATCAAAACCAAAAGGATTGTCAATTAGATCTAAGTCTGACTTAAATGTTTCTACTACTGTACAAAGTAGTACTCCCAGTAAACAACAAGAATTATTAAAGCCTAAACTAACACAGTTAGACGACAGCTGCCAAGTAATATCACTCAAGAGAAATATTTTATTAAAGGTACAACTCATTGCAAATTTGTGTAAATAGGATATATAATATTTTTTTAATTTTTTATAGAATCCAACTATATCTTACAACAGAATGAAGGATGTATCTCCAAAAAAAGTATCTAATACAAAAAATATAAAATTACCAGAATCGTATGGTGAAAGTATTTTTAAGAAACCATTACCAGTAAAAAGTAACATTCACAAATCATACCCAGAGCCAGAAAGTCTAGCACCATATTATGATATGCAACTTGAATTTGGTATTATATTTAGTTACTTGATTAAATTATAATTCATGAAAAGTAATTAACTTGAAAGAATAATTAAATTATAGAAATATATTTTTACAGATGACATTTATACTAAAACTATAGAAAATGAATTTAAAGAACTTTGTGTAAAGAAGGAACGTGAGACAGTACCTTATGAAGATGAAGGATTTGAGTCAGGTATTAAACATTAACTATATATCTTTCATGTATTATATATATATATATGTTTTCCAAATTTTTTATATAGATCTGGAACAAATTGAGATTGAAATGCCAGAATTATGTAAATCACCTGAAATATTTGATAAAGAATGGATACAATTTAAAAATCCTGATTTACCAGAAATATCAGATGATGATGACAAAATTTAAATATACAAATGGAATAGTTATCTAACTTAACAGTGGCTTTAAGTTTCTTATTATGGAATTTTTGAATAAAATAATCTAAGAATATTATATTATGTTAAACTATATAAGTACATTATGAAATTGATTTTAAATAGGTGATTAAATATATAAGTTAAAAAGAAGATTAAGAATAAGTAATATAATAAAATGTACCTTTGATACATGATACCTTTTTTGCATAAATAAATTATTTTGTTGTAAGAATAACACACTATTATTTTATTGATGGATTTTTATAAAAATTTTCACAAAAATAGCAATTAAACGTTTTTCAATTGTTGTTGTACAAAATGACAACAGATAGAAGTTTGACTGTAATAGCTGGTATTTTAGGAGATTGTACTTTCAATTATATATGTTTCGTCGCTGAAAGTTTGTCTACGATATTACCGAATTTTCATTACAGAAGTATTAGTAAAAGTTCTGCAAGATGGGATGTAAGTTAATATTATTTTATTCATAAATATACTTCTTTATGAAGCTTATTTTCTAGTGTTGGTTGAAAGAAACTTGTGATCTTCATGGATGGACTCACACTAAATCTCCTCTAATATGGAGAGAAATTGGACTTAGTCGGTCTCATGTAACTTATATTGGAGGTAGTTCCCAATTTTGGGAATTATTGCATAATTATTATGACATCAGTTTATATTTAAGCAAAGAAGAACTTGATGCATTACAAACAGACTTATTATTTGTATGAAAACGTTTTATAGCAAGAATTTCTATATTATATTTAAGAGTTCATTTTTCTAAGTTAAGTTCGTTTAATAAAGGCTTGTAATATAAAGAAACAAAGAAGCAAACCATTACAAATACAAAAAAAATACCGTCAAATAATGATAATAGGAGCAGGAAGATCAATGTGCCCCGATCTTGTTCCTCAGTTATTAATGACAAAAGAGCTCTGGATGACTCATGGAATTGTTATTAACTTGTATGATGAACCAGGATGTTTCTTTAAACTTAGGAAAATTTTTAGAGATGCAGGAACAATAGGTGCTGGCATAAATACAGTACATATTGTGGAAAATATCCCTGATGGATTAAAAGACTGTGATATATTAATTTACCTTGACAGTTTAACACGGTAAATCTATTAATATTGTTTTTATTCATTGCTATTATGTCTACTAGTATTTACATACGCATTTTTCAGAGAAGAATATGAAGGTACAGATAATTGGCTGCAACGTAATTATAAAATTATAGCAAATTTATGTACACATATAAATGAACATGCGCCTTCACATATGAAGGTAATTTTCTGCTCAATGAATCTTCCATGTTTTTACGCCAATATCATGATGGAACTTGTTACAAAATTATCAAGCACAAACATTGTAGTTGCTAGTGCTCATTATGGTTTAGAACTTATATACACATTTGTAAATTCACTTGGTCTTAATCTGCAAAATTTTGGTTGTCCACCTGTTTGGGGCTTCTTGGGTTGGTTTATATATTAAAGCAGAATACCATGATATTTTCTCTTCTATTTTTTTGCATATATATTAAAACATTACATTTAATTATAGGAATCAATCACTTTGTAGATGTTCACCATATGATTCAAAAATATGATGTTTATTGTCCAAATAAAAGAGCTCTAAATTCGAATGAGAATATGATACTACCACTTGGAACTCAACATTCCGAACTGAGGTGGTTTTTTTACAAGACACATGATAAAAATCCTTATAAAAACTATTTGAAACGCAAGGTACATAACTTGTTGCACTTTTTTAAATAATATGAAACAGCAGAAATTTTTTTAGGCCCTTCTTCGATATCAAATGGGCACATCAGAAGATTTTCCAAAATGTAGAGCAATTTGTGATCTTTTAAAGTTATGGTATAGTAATAAAAAAAGCATCAGGGATGAAATTATATCATTAGGAATTGAATCTGATGGTAATATAAAAATAGTAAGAATTGCAAAAAATGAAATAGGGAAATTAGAAATAATTTACGTCTTTTAGGTTCATTTGGTATTCCAAAGGGATTAGTATTTTCACAACCAGTTTATTTAAAAGAATATGAAGATGGTTCACGAGTATGGGTCCCTTTCAGAGATTTCCCAATGCCGAACATGCCAATTTCTATATTCCAAAGCCTTATAGACACTGGTATTTATGTTAAGAAAAAAATAATTGAATTAAAAAACAGTTCTGATGCAACAAAATAATACATTTCTAATCATTTACATGAATACGATTTTAGTGCTTTACATCCATTAAACTCTATGTTTATTTTTAATCACAAAATCATAATTTTTATTGTATTATTTAATATATATAAATAGCACAAAATTATTCAAATTTAATATATATATTCAAGTTAATCGTTATAATATACATTTGTAATCATTAAAATTGCACATCGTTTTATAACCAATGCTTCCAATAAACAAGTTTTACATCAGATTAATTCTAATAAAAAATATTTGTGACTTGCACATAAATGACTTCTAACAAACCATAAGTCATGATAATACACTAGAATTAAACTTAATAAATACAAATATCTTTACAGTGTTATTAATGAAATATAAGAGAAGTAATGAAGTTTCTTAAGATAGATTTATTACCTAGTAAATACAATTGAATAAATTAGCTAAGAAAGATAGCCATTGATCGCTTTAAAAAAATCACTGCATTTTATTGCAACACTTCTCATGAAAAGATATCAGGAATAATACTTTTGGCCATGCGTAATAATGTACTTGAATTTAATGTTACAATTTTCTTGTATACAGAAAATGATATAACAAATTGTTACCAGCTTAAATCTATCGTTAACAACTGGTAATCTATACCATTTTATACCTAATCGTTCTTTATACAGGATGTTGATGTCACAATGGTAGACAAATGGATAATGCATTACGTATTATCGTGTGACTGTTTTATCCATGCTATTTAAATAGTGTGTTTAATTCAATTATATGCCTTTTCGAAAGTGTTTAATACGCATCGGTCATTACGAAAGGAATGAAATGCGTAAAAAAAAAATAAAATTCTATCAAATTATATGATTTTATATATGCATTCCAGGAAGAAACAATATATTAAAGATTTTAAAATCAAAAGTAAGATAAAAATATTAAAAATAGTTGAGGGACTTGAAAAAATTTGTTCAGAAACAGTACTTTGTATAATTTCTTTTTGTCTGTTGCGAATTGATAAAAAGTGATGTGCTGTAAATTTTACAATTATTCTTTTTTATCCTGACAATCCTCAGTTTTCATAAGTAAAAAATGAGTGTTCAGATAATAGATATAGTAAAAACTGCGTTCTGACACAAGAAATCTCTGATAATTTCAAAATTATGCTACAAAATTGATAAACATGACATATGACAAATTTTTTAGGCAGTTTTTGCTCGAATAGCAGCACGCTTTCCTGTGACGGCCTAAAATAAATAATTGGTTGTTAAGATAGTTATTAAAGAGTTAATATCAAGAAAATTATACTAATATTGAGAATAAAAATAATTACTTGGAAACCAGATTTTATGCTAGCTACTGAACATCTTGAGCCACAAGTTTCACACTGTAAGAAAAATAGTCGAGTATCTTTTTGAAGAATGGTATCTGGAGAACGACAGGTGTGGCAGGTAACATATTCTTTAATATATCTCCTGAGAACATTTTCTATTTGTTTCTGTTGGAAACGTCCCTTAATGATAAGTTGACTGTTTCCATCAACAGAACCACTAGTTCCTAATTCAGCAAGTAAAAAGTCCAGTAAGTGTTTTGGTTGCCTATGAAGTGTTTTACATATCTAGAATTAAAAAGTCATAAGATAAGTAATAATGAAAGGATTTACAGTTTGATAAATAAAATAAACAAGTATTATAATGCAACTGACCTCTGTAAAATTAGCAAAAGATGTCTTTTTGGTGCCTATACGTACTACTTGAGGAGGACGCATGACAAACTTCTGCTTTTTACCAGCAACCATATCAGGGTTCTTTTCTCTCATAATATTAAATACTCTTACCAGCAGTTCATCATATGTATAATCTCTATCTGAACCAACCCAACTGGTCTCCTCTATTGGTAAATATAGTACACATTTAATATTTGATTGAAAATTGATGAAGACAATAAAAAATTTAATAAATAAATCTATGTCTAATTTCATTAATTGTACTATTCTTTTTTTCTGCCTTTGATTTCTAAATGAAATTTATTTACATTTATATATATGTATATGTTTGCTTATTTGATCTAGTATTAACAAAATTAGACATGCGCATGTAAAAAATACGAACTACTGATCAATTATACAGCAGCAGATACATTCAGCTTTTAAAGGAAGAGAAAACATTATTTTAATAAATATAATTGACTCTCTATCATACTATAATTTACAGAAATAATGTTATCATAACTGAATAAAACTACCAAAATATTAGTTTAAGAGAAAACAAGTTGAAGGCATGATTCCTTGGGCACTTTGTTTCCTGTTATTTGCAATGTATATCGAAATATTCTTATTCAATGTTTAATATACATTAAATTTCTTATTATCAATATTCAATACAATTTTTTTTCAAATTGATTATTAATCAACTTTTATAAAATATAAAAGAAATCATTTTTTATGTTTTGCATTAAAATGAGATTTATGAAAGTGTAGATGATATATGTACTTGTGACTATTATATGTGATATATATATATGTATATATATATAGAAAACAGCAAACATATCCCTTACCATACTCTGCACTTCGCTCAGATTCAGTGCAGCATGTTAACAAATAATGAGTAACATAAACAACTAGTTACCCCAAACTATAATACTCTTGCAATATGTAATATTTACCATTTTCTTTATCTTCAATGTCCTTACGTTCTTCCTCAGCTACTAATTCATCAAGATCTTTTTTTTTCTTTTTCTTCTTTTTAGTTTTTGAGAAGTCCATATCTAAGTCAAAGGTATCATCCACAACAACTTCCTCTGTTTGTTGCTCAACAACATCCTTTTAAAAGTAAGTAAATATATAAACATATGAATAAGTAAATATAATATACTGTTAATGCATATAATAATTATATACAAAGTTATCCACCTCTTTCTTTGTATCAGGCAGAGCCGCATCAAGTTCATCTAAATTAAATGCTTTTTTCTTCTTCTTTTTTTTTCTTCCAAAATTTTCTAAATCCAATGCTTCATCATCCTCAGCTGGCGTAGGAGGTTCAGGCTCCTGATTTTCTTTATCACCGGTAGCTTCCATTGCATCGCCAGTATTACCACCTTCATTAAATGCAGCATCAAGATCAAAAGTAGTTTTCTTCTTCTTCTTCTTCTTTTTCAAAGTAGGATCGAATACCTAAGAATTTTTTTAATTCTTCAATAAATCTTTAAATATTATGTGGAATTCTATTTATATACCATATTTATAGAACACTGTAGTTTTATTAACACAACAAAATGATTATTATTTCAAACAAAAATATATTTTCATATAAAAATTTGATAAAGTTGTTTAAATATATCGCATTAACCGTGCTTCGAAATATTTTATAGATTAAATATTATATTACAATAATTTAGAAGTATTAATGATCATAAAATATTACAGTATATTGCATTATAAACATCGAATATGTTATAGCAACCAGGCTAATGGAATATGTGTCAAGAGATATTACACTAATGATAGATGTACATTCTTTCGAATACTATCCACATGGTTTTGAGGTTGGAATCTATAAAGTAGCATTATCTTTATTTTATACAAGTTTCGTTACAAAATGTTCATATATATGGGAACAAATTTCAGTTTTTTATTCATAGGTTTTAGCATATTTTCAAAAAATCAGAAAGTATGTCAAGATGATCATGCTCCCATGCTTTTCCAATACGATACAAACTCATCCTAAAGATATTTCTTTTATATGATTACATACCGAGTCTTCTTCAGTCATTTTGAAAGTTGCTTTAAACACTTTGGCGTTCTCGATGAAACTTATTAATTTCCTTGGCCTTTAAATACAGATCGGCACCTTCATCACGCGGGTCTCAATCCTCTGGTACTACTTATACAGTGCATTCACGTCTTATTAACGAATATTGCATCAGAAATCCGACTTTTAAGAGCAAAGTATGATTCACACTTCTAAATGCTTGCTGAACTACCAATTCATCCTGCACTTTAACAAACTTTTCTATTGGTCGACTTTATAGCATTGAGAGAATATACCAATGAGAGAAGACAGCATAAGATACAATTTTATACACACTACATATGTATCTCATCATTATATAAAATGAAGAAATACAATAATACAAACTACATGAATAAAAAAGAAATACATGAATAAAAATTTTTTAATTCTTCGCAACCAATAGGCGATAATAATAATTTGTTTACTAATTTTAATATCATTTTTTACAGGGCCCAAGTAGATAAAGAAGTAGATAACAGATGAAATATAATTGAAGTTTTCAGTAAAGATAAAATAACAGTTTGTGATATTATTTGAATGCATTCGATTTATCCATGTGTTCTGTACTTACTTTATAACATTGCACTTGGCAACTCATGTATATATACATAAACAATATAGGTATAGATATAGTCAAAGTACAGGTTATGGATCGGATGGTAGCGATTCAGTAGTTTCAGTCGCGTTACGTTTCAGCCTGTATTGCAATATTTAACCACCAGTGATCACTAGTTTAAATGTTATAATGAGTTTCAAGTCAATTTTTTTTTATTGTAATTAAATTCACTGAAAGTGTACTATATGTCGAGACTCTGACAAGCTGAAAATTCCGCAACATATAAAAACCTACATACTGCCGGTATTCTTATAACTTATAGTAGTATCGAACAAAGGATACGCATATATATACATTGAATGTTTCATTTAATCCCACAATGTTGAAGGAAACGTTTCGTTGCAACGATAAATCGAGGAAATATCATGCCTGTATAAACAAAATATCATGTCGAGTCTCGATTGTCAATGTACTCCAGGAAAATTAATATGACCGATGTTAAAAGTCACAAGAGGAAAGTTCAATGTGAAAGGTTGTTTGTGCGTAAAACAATCTTTTTACCTAATCGAAAAAGTGATGTAAAAAGTCTCATGCCAGTGATGAATAGAATAGTGATAGCTGTAGTGAAAAATCTTGAAACGGGTCTTGCGTCATAACTTGCATGTCAACCATCTAAATAATCAAAAGTACGTATTATATTTCACTATTAACATTTTTCAATGATCCTTATTATTATTCGATTTGTTCATAATACGTATTTCACGTAATAACATATATCTTACATATTGTGGATTTGTATATATTCTGTCACTTATACATTCTAAAATATGTAGGTATTGATGAATGATACTCCTGATTTACAATTTACAAGGTGATACTGCAATGCGAATTTTATTAGGAATATAAATTAGTTATAGGATGATTTAAAACCCTGACAAAGGATACTATAGATAGGTGTTCAATTCCATTATTTATATCCTTCTGTAACTTCATTAAAAATAGTCAATAATTGCTCTATTTGTTAATTGTTTTTATCCTTAATATATACTATCATGGGTGAAATTTCATTTCATGTGAATCTTGTTTTAATATTATCGTTCAATGAGAAGCTACCATTCGTTTGATATTAAATAATAATAAAATATTTAATTACGTTTAATTGTTTGACTTTATTGGTCTTTAAAATAAAACAAATCTTTTGTGCTGATATCTCAACTTAAAATTAAGGAATCAAACTAATACTTTGAAATATTAATAAAGCTATATAAATCATTTTGTCAAATACATAAACAATTTTTGCGATATTTTGTATACATAATATCTTAAACATATATAGCATAAATATAAATAGTACATTTAATTAAATTATTTCGCAGAACTTTTATTTTATCGATCGTATTTGTATGTAAAATATTGATTAATACTAGGACTACTAGAGTAGTCAAAATTATCAATTCCTAGTTTGTCACAGAAATTTATATATTGATAAAGATTTTTACGGTCTCTTAAGAAATTATTTGATATAAAAATGGCATATTCTAAGAAAAAGCAGAAATATACATGTAGTTTTTTTATGCATTTAGTCTTAAACTTGTATATATAGTAATGCATGAGTGGATCGCATGTAATTTGTAACTAGTAATTTGAAAGTACTATATACACATCTGTGTGTAAAATTTATTGAAACGGTTCGGTAATGTAATCTTAAATGATACGAAAATCAATTGGCAATTAAGTACATATCAAGTTTATACATATGTATCGAAGAGTTTAAAAATAAGGTCAAGAAAAAAGAAGATTAGATCGAACTATTATCTGGAATTATTCATGTCAATGTCATTTTTTAATTCAATTTGTCAAGGATGAATTTTTTACGGAAATGTTGCGCAATGATTTTGATCAGTAAAATGGGCGTATGCGATGCATATTGCGATATTGCATATTGACAATCATTAAGCTATCCTGTACAATGTTACAATGGGCGATTTACGCGAACTGACATTCTAAGTTCTAACGAAAGAAACATCTGAAAGTCGAAATACACTTATAAGAATATTTCATTAATTTGGACAATACCACGTATATGTTGCGATATGTTGCGATATGTGATCATATAGGTATCTTCATACGTCTTATATTGTTCAGAAAATTCGTAGCGGATGTTAAGAAAAATCTAACTACAATTATACTTTTTACCATCTATTACATCACGAATATTTTCGGTAATCAATTTCTTCAAATACAAACTTCTTTTACAAACTTCTAGAGTATTTAATATTTTGCTTATTGATATTCTTTGAATAAGTTTTGTAAAGATCACTAAAAATAATACACAATAAGATTATACTACATATGTATGTATGTATATTTGGCGAATAAAACAGATACAGATGAATATTTCAGCTACGATTCAACATTTTTTGGATATGTATATATTCAATATTATCTCGGTGAAAAATATTAATCTGTTCTTTTAACGAATTTTCCATGTTTCTCTTTGATTCTTCTCAGTATCAAATTAAGAGAAATATTTGTACGGGACGTTCTATTATTTGATAAATATTTTTCTAATATTTATTACCTAATATTCAATATATCTAATAGTAAAATCGCACGCTCCTATCATTAAAAATATAATCTTTGCAAATCGTAGTGTTACAAAGATGTCGCACTGCACTGTGTTCACGATACATTATAGCTTCACGAGTATGTCGTCACTGCATGCGTGATGACAACTGGTCGTAAATGTTTATCTGCTTCTATATAGCTCTTGAGAACAGAAAGATATTTAATCAGTTCTGTTCTCACATAATTTGAAGAACGTATTCGAGTCGGGTCCATGGTTGTGATTAAAGTGAGTTTTAATTGATTCGAAAAATTGTGAAGCTATGTACTTATGAACAATTCATATTTAATTTGACTAAAAAAGACGAAGAAAGTATTCTAACAAAAATAATTTTATGTATATTTGGACTTAAAAGATAGTAATAAAATATCAATGCGCAATTCTTCTGTAGTTGAATTTTGTGTTGTAAGTGCCGCATTATTTAATTATTAATGTTAACACATATCAATTTTAGATGAAATATATATTTTTTAATTTATACTTAATATTACACTTAATAATTAATATATAATATATATTTTATGTATAATTAAAATTTTTTATTTATATTTGATCCTTACATACACATATATGTTATGATTCTCATTAATTTTTTTAATGATTTTGTCCTTGAACATGTCCTTAATCTTTAAGTAACTTTATGATTATCATCATTGTTTTACGCTGTTCTTATCAAAATTATTAATATGTATATCGTGCAAAACAACGATAATTCGAACTTAGCGCCCATACAGTCGTGTGAATGTAGTATTCGAGTACATGGTATTCAAATGTCCACTGTGTAACAATAGTGTATACTGCTATTATCTGATTGTTATATTAATAACAGCTGCTCATATTTATTATTATCATAAAGAGAAGCTGAGTATTTACATCAAATTAACGCAACTGATAAAACGATTATCTACTAACGCAATGGATCTAGGTTTAAATCTTAAACTCGTGGATGAACTTTGATCGCGTGTCCGAATCGCTTTCCTCCTTTTTTTGAATTGTAAAATTATATAAGCATATCTAACGGCAGATTCTTTGGTGAAATTACAGAAAAATGACGACGCACAAAGGGATTTCCACGTCGTGTGAGGACGGTCTCGATGTCTCCGATAATGAGAAAAAAGCGAACGAGAATAAAGAAGAGGAGACACCGATAAAAAGGTCGAGGTGCAAACTCGACGCGAACGGTCGATTAAACCTTAAAGATATTCTACTGTCTTTCAATGGACCGATTAGCCAAGAGCAAGCATGGGCCTTGTGTTATCAAACCGCCAAGAGTTTGTCACGTTTGTCAGAAAACAATTTCTACGAACTTTCGGAGTTATCACAGATCGTCCTTCACAAGGATGGCGATGTTTGGCTTGGCGATCTAATCGGTGAGCTGATATAATCATTTGGTTTCTTCAAAGAAACACTCAACTATCTTTTATCGTGGAATATCTTATCGATGTATTGTTTTGTAATCAGTAACAGAACAGATATAGAATGATGATACGATATATATGTACATATACATATATATATGTAAATTAATTCAAATCGATAAAAATGATAGTAAACATGGAATGCATTATATAGTAATTCTTCGTACAATATGTTGTTTAATATATATATAATATAATATATAGTTGTATAATATATATATTACACGCGTCAATTATAATATAATAATTATTGCCTAATAATTGTGCTTCTACTGATTATTGTACGGCCACATCGTAGGAAAGGGTTGCACCAACGTTCACTGTATTGCCGAATGTAGTTGCAATATAGTCATCGCACTATATGTCTATGTATAATTATTGTATAGTTGGCATATTTTACGATTTATAGTATAAATATCATACAATTATTATATAGTCATGTGCTATAAATTATAATATGATATATGTATATAGTATGGTATGTGGTATATAATCTTCTGTTATACATATAGCATTCTTTTGTACAGTTATGTGTTTAGTAATATATTTAAGTACAATATGTATCTATAGATATTAGTTATGTTAATGTAATATAATATTTTAGTATATATTATAATATACCAGTAGACGGTAAGTAATTGTATAGTAAATTATACAGTATACGTTTACAAAGGCTTATAATTCAAAATATTTCAAATGTTACATAATTTCTAACATTCGTTTGTAAATCAAGTGCAAAATTTACGAATGACTCAGGGTGTTTGTATCGTAAGCTTGTAGGCTGATTAGCAATATTAATTAATTGTGTCTGTGAGCAGTTTTCTCGATAAGACTATTAATATACGTGATCGCAAAAAAGAGACGATCGAAAGTTATTGAACTTCGTATGGAAATAATCAATCATCGTTTCTGATCATGTACAAAGCATTTTATAATTTTAGAATCCACTTTTTTTTTTTTATCTATTTCCTGATGTGTTTGTTACAGAATCGGAAAAACCACGCGTATCCGAGAAAAAGGTAAGCAATTTTAAATATTATTTTTTAATGAAAAAGCTATGATATTTTATATTATTTCGTTAATATGAAATATATATATAATATATATAAAATAAAAGTATATTTTGATTTTTTGCAGGCAATGTTCTCACTAGGCATGATGATATTCAAAACGCTTGATTTCGGCCTAGATGAACAAGAAGAAAGGCCTTTATCACCGGATTTAGAAGCCCTTATAACATTAATGACAAGCGCCGATCAAGGTACAATTAATTTATAAAAAATAAAATTCAGTAAAAACATACACAGGAGTCATGTAAAATTAATTATCTTTCTTGTTGCACAGAAATTGAAGGAGAAACGGAAGAACGTCCGCAGGAAACAGACGACGAGGGTATTGAACGTGATTCCAGTGATGCCGATGTAGATGAATTTTCATCGCAAAAAAGTAACGATATGTATGAGGAAAGATCATCGGTGTATTCATTAAAAAATGTAATGCAAGTAAGTAAAATAAGCAAATATATTTTTTATTTACTTTATCACATATGCAAATAATACATATGATATGAAGATAATATAAACAAAAATTCGAAATTTGTATAATGAACTCTATGAAAATATATAAATAAATGTATATATAGTTATGTACCAGGCATATGCAAACTTCTATGGAATCTGCTGAAATTCATTATAAGGCTGTAATACGGGCTTTGGTAGCAGAGGCTTTGGAACTGTCGCACTTTTTGGATACAGTAGCGGCTGATAAAGTACATGCTAGTCAAAGGGAATCTGTTACTGATGTCAATAAGCAAACCTCGATGTCTGTTCAAAACCTTGATACGTTAGATTTTATTGATTGGGTAAGATTTCACAATGGATCAACCAAGAAAAATATATTATATGATTCATGTTGCGAGCTTATGTAAATGTAGCATTGTTTCTTGTTTTACGAAATTGAGATAGAGTGTTTCGAAATACGAATATTACGTGTTAAAATTTCACGTGAATTAAACGTGTTCACGTAGTCTGTAAAAATATTTTTGTTGTACTGTAATACAGAAACATCTTGTTAATAATATCTATGTATATCGTATATCAAGTTTGTTCGATATTTCTTGATATTTTCTTAATAAGAATGAGTAAATTTCAAAATATAATAAAATAATGAAATAGTCGCATTTGAATTGTGTTATAAAACCACGCATAAATACGTGCTATAACTCGCGTAAAATAGAACAGTTGACATTGCTGTGTCGCATAAAGTTATTTGTCACTTTGCAGAGATAAGATATTTGCGATTTATTGACTTGACTCTCTATCGTTATAGACTGACATTAGGATTTGGAGGGCTATACAAGTACGTGATTGTTAATAATACTTGCGCATGTGAAAGCGATATGTTAGAGCGATATGTTATGTACTTAATTATTGAGCATGTAGCATGATTAGTCTCACTATTATCAAGCATTGTTTTCTACATAGTTAGAACAATATTATCAGTCATTATACTTTAAATGCATGTGCTGATTTGATTTCAAATTTATCTATGCAAAATATTTCAAAAGTTAGTCAATTTTTATGTTTCTAGTCTATTTTACAAATTCAAGTATTTAATGGCTTTTTGAATACTCTGTGTTATATAAGTAGCATTGGTAACATATAATATATTTATAAGTAAAAACAACAAAAAGGTACTTAGTAAAATTTAGAAAAAATGTTCATCTAATATATATGTATGTTCTCTTTTTAAAGCTTCAATTGCATTTACGAGATCGGAAGAATTAAAATAACTATTTTAATAGGCAAGATTTTGGGTGCAAGTTATCCAGGAATTAAGGAAAGGTGTAAAGCTAAAAAAAGTGGAAGCTAATTTGGGTTCAAAGAATACTACACGTGGACGTGGAAAGGGAGCTGAGTTTGAATTAACTCCGTATGAAATTTTGATGGACGACATACGAAAAAGGAGGTATCGTTTGAGGAAGACACCATCCCCTACGCCACATTTGCGAAAAGACGCGCATGCTGTTATTCTTGAATTTATTCGGAGTAGACCGCCTTTAAAAAAGGTAACATGCTATTGAAAACGATGCTTTATTCAGACTTCATTAGATTCCTTCATGAGATTCCAATATAAGAATGGTAAAAATTGCAGTTTTTTAAAGTTTTACTAGATTTTAGAGACATAATTTTATACAGGCATCTGAAAGACAGCTACCACCCTTGCAAAAGGAATGGACTCTCCGAGAATTACTTATGGAAAGTATAAAGAAGCCGCCAAATTTAAGGTCGTCGCGCAATAGATACGTTCCTAAGACCGAAAGAATATCTCTTCAGAGTGGTAAGTTGTATTTCATATTTACATACACAACGATAACTTTGTGCATGTCATACTGCTTTATAAAATATATTTCCTCTGTTCGTGTACAATTATATAATAAATTCATGAAACCAACGCATTCAGTTCATATTTCGTACACCAATAATGGCGACATTACATATCAATCAATCGTACTGGTTATCGGTTTTTGTGGTACCTCAATAAATCTTCGCTGAACTATAAAATGAGCGAAAATTTCAAAATGTGTAGTGATATATTTCTTCTGCCTAGAATGACGATTAAAACTAAGAACCACAATACATATGTGAGCTATATTTTATTCTGTGTCTTCTTTCAATTTCTAAACAAAACTTTTAACTTCATTCCTCGTATAGAAAATAGATAATAGTATGTAGTGTTTGAAGTAAACAACTTTCGTATTCCTATAGAAGCATGCATAAAGAGAAGAGATATATGCTTATATATCGATCATAAGCAGAAACATTTTAACCGAGATGCATCAATACCGTTGCATCCGTATGCTTGGAATTTTATGGACCAACATGGTGTGCATACACAGCCACGCGTTGCACACGTGCGATTGCATTTTTATAGAAATATATTCAACCGAGAATACACATGCGCGAGGAGATGAGCGCGAGCGCAGTGCCCATACAGGGTCGCACATCTCTCAGCCTTAACATACTCTTGCGGGATAGGATTTGACAATTGCACCGCAGTGCGGCCAGGGCAGTGGTATCTGTGTCTTCATTTTTTTTCCAATAATAATAATCATAATAATAGCAAGAATAATGATAATCATTTAATGTTCGTATCCCAATTCTTGAGAGTAGAATTTGACAACTCGAACGCAGTGCGACCAGTACAGTGGTATCTGTGTCTTCACATTTTTCCAATAATAATAATAATACAAACAATAATGATAATCATTTAATGCTCGTATCCCAACGATATTTTGATATTTCGATATATGTATTATTAAATATTCTCTAAATTAAACACATTGGCTACTTTGCAATAAAGAGACCAGTGTAATGATTTTGGTCAACAGAATATTAGGAAGATAATAATTTTCGTGTTTAGTCATTGTCCGTTGGGGGTGGTACGAATCGTGACGAATATTTTTTATCGCGATAAAGAAGGGTCGATCTGTATGAATCATGATTGGCGACGGTAGGCCGGCTTAAAGCATCGCAAGCCCCAGACCGTTCGTGCGATCAATAACCGAAAGCGCACAAGAGGGCGAGAGCTGACGTCGCCCGAAACGTCATCGTACAACGCGACCGCTAAATCTTCGCTTGATTTCTCGCGTGTCGCTCGCTCGTACCGTTGGCCTCGCTTATTCGTTTCTTCGCTTCAACCGCGTTTCCTTGTTTCTCGTTCTGTCTCGTTCGCGCGTTTCCGGGGAAAAAGTAAAAGGTGCAGCTCGAGCGTGAAATTCAATCGGGTTGCGTCTAAACGTGTACGAGTAAGTCAAGTGCAAAGGAGGATAGGCACACTAACGAGCACGTGTGCTTGATGTACAGTCCCTACCAGTGGATCTGCAAGCATCACGGTGGGCCAAGGATTTGACAGGATGGATAAAACGAACAGATGAACAAGGAGAACAGCTTGGACGCTGGTAATCCAATATTTCTGATTGTTTATCGAACGAAGAGAAACAATGGATTTATGAGATCTTAACTGGAACGTTTCAAATTGATGAACGTCTTGATTCACAGGCTGTGAGATCGTCAAGTCGAGCCAAAAGATTGTAGAAGAATCAACAGAACTAGTAACTTCCGGTTGGACGTCGCGATCGTCGCAAGTAGAGCCATTGTAAAGAATTATGTTGACACGCAGTATGTTCGGTTTAAATGTGCACAGCCATTTTGTTACTAAACTGTTTAACATGCAAAACACGTTTAAAATCGTTAATAATTCTTCTGGAGTGAATACTTCGTTTAATTCTGCAATCCTTTTAATCCTGTACTGGGGAAAAATAAGTAAAGGTAGAAAAAAGTATAATTTTAACGATATAATCTCCACTTTAAACAAATTTAAACCTGCGTCTAAATAATCTTGGCCTTTCTATATTAAAAGACTATCAGAAAGTATAAATAAAAAGAAAGCATCAGCTGTTAGAAATAGTAGACAAAAACGAAGGAAAACATCGAGGAATGTAGTATTCCACTCTAATATTCTAGAATTCAAATCATGATACTTTGTTTGACGTGGGATTGTTTGGATCATTGTTTATGTTGAAACATTAAAACACTGATTGCCATACGTGAGACAGGCCAGAATGAGGAAGATTAAACCGGACATACTGTATATATTAGCAGAAGAAAAGAGTAAATATAGAAAAGGGGAATAATATTACCGATCGTAGGCGGTGAGTCCCGCATGATAGTCCTGGGTGAAGTTCCACCGTCGCAACCGGAGCAGGAACAGGAACCCGCGCAGGATGTGGCGGCACAGTGGTTGCAGGCAGAGAATCAGACGAATGCCGCGGTCACGACAACAGTTGGCTCGGTTACGACCAACGTACCGACTACCGCGAGTCGGAACAGAACGAACGTACCACCGGTTCCGCAGCCGAGGCAGAGAATCGGCAAGCCAGAAATTAGGGTTCCGGGAAACAGGAATCGTAAGTCGCGTAGAAGGCGCATTACGGTCGCAGGTAATCATACCATTCATCTTTTTTTCGGCCAGTAACATAACAACGGGTAATATATATAGAAATGTTTTTGGGCTGCAGACGATGAATTCATTTTAGCTATATTTCAATTGATGCAACAGCTACTTAAAACAAATTTCACGGATTGTTAGCCTGATTGCGTTTTGCATAATAACTTGCATAATATCATAATACTTGAAATGTAGCGATCAGAATTTATTACGAACATTGATCTGAGTTTTATTGAATTATAGGAGCATTAGTTATTTCTGATACTGAAAGATCTAAGATATTTTTCTCTTTTATAAATATTTCTATGTAATTTTAATGAGTGTATTTATAATCTTATGCGTCCGCGCAGGAGGCAATTATGTATGTATTTAGGATTTACTGAGGTACCACAACTTTGTGAATATTTAACCATATTTTTTTTGTACAATTTTACGGTCACGTGTCATGTTCATTAGTCATCAACATACACGCAACTATTCTTCCGATAACAATGATTGATGTATATTTTGGGATCCATCTCTATGAACGACGTTTTTTAGATCAAATCCAAAGTACCGCTGATATCAAGGATAGTGAATCACCTACAGTACCGAAACCTCCTCGAAGGGATTTGGACAACACGAATTCTACGACAAATAAAAGAAAAGTAATACCTGTAGATTTTGATTTAAAGGTAGATTATAATTCTTCATTTCTTGTATCTTCGTTTCGAATTCTTTTTACTTAAGTTAGTATATATTTTGAAAATAGCTCGATGCGGAAGACGAAGATGATGACGAAGATTACAACGATGAATTGGCAGTAACAAGATTTGAAGAAGAGGATGAAGGATCAAATTACTGGCAACTAAAAGAAGATTACACATTTGTAGATAGGGGTAATGCTCGCAGTAGGCATAAAGATCAAAGGGATGACGACGAAGCTAGTTCTGCTAATCCTTGGCGAAAAACTGGTGGTTTACGTTTGACGAGGAATGAATATCATCGATTTTGTGATGCGCAACTTGAATGTAATTATCGTAATTATTATGTGTTTTAATTCATAATGAATGAAACCGGATATTGGAAAATATATATATTCAAAAATAATTACTTTTAGCATATGATCTCGCAACACAGTGTCCATCTAGAAGAGCGTCGGCTCGAAAACACGCAGCAAGACGTAGTATAGCACTTACAGCGTTAACTGGTACCACGTCTCTTCCTCACTCAAGGCCACAGAGTCGTACTCAATGTACAGGTACAACAGAATCATCGTTAAGTCAAGGTCCGAGTCCCAATATCAGCGTAAACCCTAGTCCGAGTTTGAGTCCTCAGCCGAGAGCAAGACAACCACGACGATCGCAAACCATTGTCGAAGGTACAAAGGATAGAGAAGATCAAAATGAAGACTGGCAAGATGATAAAGGACAGGTATTATGTTACAGAAATCAGTCTACTATTGGAACAATATATTTCAAGAATAGAGAAACCGTCGTTTATATAAAATACATTTTAGAAATTTTACTGAACGTAAATTGTTTAATAACAAATACATTTTTTTTTTGTAGAAGCCTACATTGGGTGACATGTTCCTGGATGAAAGACTTTCTTTAACCCTAGAAGAGATTGTGCATATTCGTAGTGTATTAACTAAAGCAGAACTGGAATCTCTGCCCGTAGAAGGTCGCGTAAAGGAAGATGTAGAAAAGAGGCGCGTTTGTTTCCTTTGCCTAAAAACTAGGTTCGGACTGTTAGGACCATGGGGGCAACGTTGTCGCTTATGTGAGAGGACAGTATGTGTAAAATGTTATTCCAAAGTAAGTTACCGAGATTTTTGTTAATTTAGCCTTAATTAATAAATTTCGATTAAAATATTACTCTTGTTATAGATGCGAATTCCAACAGAACATTTCGCTCACGTTCCGGTAGTTTTATTATCCCCTGGTCTTCTTCTTTCTCCATCATCTTCAGAGCCAGATACTAGCAAAAGTTCATGGCTAAGAGGCACTGGCGCAGCTGGATCTGCACCGGCATCACCGGCTTCTAGACGCAAGGATTCATCATTGAAAAGTGTGACACCTTCATCTACGCCTACTACTACACCTGTTTTGATACTTACACCGACTTCCACACCGCCTTCCCATGCTCGTCGCGAAACAGAGAATCAAGATAAAAGGTTTACTTTTTACTTGCGGTTTTTACTTTAAAAATGTTTGCTCTTTATGTTAACATTAGAGATACCTATTTTTTTATAATTTGCTATTTTCCATAACAAAATTTGATCATACAGGAGTTATAAAAGCACTGGCAGTCCAGCCAATGTGCCATCACTGAAGGCATTCTCCAGTTTCACTAGTCAAAGCTCGGAACAACGATTGGCCGCGGAAAGATTGAGAGGCGTCTCTATGGTAGTCTGTCATGACTGCCGCATTATGGTGATACAGATAATTAAGAGTTCAAGAACAACACGAGCTACGATACGTAACAATGTCATTTCGCGACTTACTTTGAACCTTTCGCCAGCCTATGTTTGAATTTTCTCTGAAAAAACGAAGTTCCATGCACGAGATTTCTGTTGGATACAATGGCGCATCTCATTTTCTATTTAACTAATGCGTAACATGCTATTTATGCCAATAAGTGAGGCACGTAGATTAGATTTCTTCTTCTTGTACCGGTGTCTTCTTGTGCTCCTTATGCCATTAATCTCCTATGAATAGTCATGGATATCTCTAAAAAAGCGAGCCCATCAGATGCTACATATTGTGATTGCATTACACGAGATTGAGTACTCAGTACTGTATTGGTTCTAAAATTTATCATTTGATAGTGATGGAATTATTCTATTATTGTCATGTAACTTTGTTTCGAGAAATGAAGTTCTTTCTAAATAAGTTTGTTCACTTTTTTATGTAGGAACATATTAAACAAAGTAAGTGATTATTTATACAAACTGATTACAAATTTTGTTTAGAGTCTACAAAGTACGATTTTTTTAATTAAAGTATACAAAGGAAATTAAATCTATGATATATTTGAGCATGAATGGTGGAATTTAAAGGATGAGTCTAGTACGAAATCGGCACAGAGTGGCATTTAATATAGTCTACGTACCTACATTCAGGCTTACATCTAAGTAGATCGTTAATGCATGCAAATTTGAAAATGATATGATTAGAGTCAAGTATTTAATTACGACGGCTAAGGTTCCGTTTGGTTTTCAATAACGGTGAACTATTTTTCGCTTCCCATTTCAATAATTACTAATAATAATAACTGTATTAATAAAAAAAGATAACAAGCTATTGTGCGATTGCATTGCGCATTATGTGCGTTCTCAGTTCATAAAAACTGAGAATCCATGTTTAACCCGATCAGTTATCTCGGGATTTTGAGAATGTGTACATATATGTTCCTTTTGCTCCCACATTGTTGTGAACATTAAATCTAAAAATAATATCACATTTACCGTAAAATTTAGTTGAGAGAAAGAAAATTATCATAAGCGAAAATCAGCGAAGAAAAAGTAAAAATGTTGAGATATTAAATGTAATCTACGTATATGTGCCAGAAACATTGTTTCACGCAATAGTGATCGAATTATAATTAATTCTGATCTATCAAGCTGTGCGATAGTTTCGATTATGCGGCTACTAATTCGAATCATTGAAAAATTCTAATTTTCTTCATTATTCGATTCGCTAATGTATTCATGTAACAAATAGTTCTTGCGCGATTATAGATTTTATATTTCGTATATTGATGATGATTGTGTTTGAAATTCCAAGTGTCTTTACTTTTGTCAGTAATTTTTGTTAATAATCTAATTAAGGCGAGAGGTACGCATACATAAGCACACACATATTATAAACTAGCGAGAGAATCAAATACTCTGACAACCCCGAAGGAAAAGAATGTTATTTTTTTGCGTCCGCGTGACATTAGTTTATTTTAAGAGAATATATTTAATTCGTAGAGTGAGTCAAAGTCGGAGCACAATTGTACTATAAATCCGTTTTAATGGAATTCATTAATTTAAATTCTTTTGTATGATGTTTGTGATATTAATTTATTGCTTTCTATGTCTACTATTTATTATATTTATTTAATTCTGCGAATTAATTAATAGCTGTGTTCCTTTATAATTGTATATATAATTATACACCTATATGTTATATATTTCATATGAACATGCTGTGCAATTTTCATATTTTGTTGCATATTATTATTCATTGAAATATTTTTTTATTTATATTATTTATATTTATATTATTATTGGTATCAAAACTATGAAGTTTATATTTTCGTTTGCGTTTTAATCTCACGTAAATTAATTATATTGCGACACAAGTTAATAAGCGGAGAAGAGGAAATGAATTTAAAAAATAAAAGAAGAAAATAGTGGCTCTTGTTACGGCCACGTTTATAGAAAATTAGTACAATTAAGTGGCTGTTCGCTTGCACTGGTTAAAGGTGTGCTATTAACGAGGAAATGTACAAATGTAAACCTATGATGGTTCAGAGTACAAACAAAGAATGCGAATTGCACTATGACGATTAAAATGCTGGTATAACGTCTGGCACCGGGTTATATACATAAAAACAGCGTGGTTATAAATTTATTCATACGTGTAAAGTGCATTGGTGGATTTTACAAACGGGTGAATTAGTTTGATTGAGGATGAAGTTTATTTATTTTTTTAATCACACAAGTACTTAGATTTCCCAATAATTTCCAAGCAAAAATCAAAATAAATATAGTTCGTATAGTACTTCAAGAAAAGCAATGTACAATAAACAGATTTTTTCGAAAACCATGTAAAAAAACACCACGACACTTTATGAACAATACGAACATAAAATTCTATTTGTAGAAAATTATTACAATAAAACTAAGCTGAGAAAAACTGCTAAATAACAGAGTCACAATGGTATGACATTATAAGACATAAACGACTTACGTGATGGCAATTGAAAAAGATCGTTTATTATATTAATTTATTGTTTTTTATGTACGATGTATATGTATACCTATAAATAATTAGAAATCTTGTTTTTATGATGAAAGCGACCAAAATACATTCTATTCCGATTCATTACTTAAACCGTTATCTTTCTGAACAAAAGCATTTCTCTTATTTTCTACTTTTATACCAACAATAAGAAATTTTTATTTACATAAATTATATATTACTGAAATATTTTTCATATATAACGACACACCTTGTAAAAAATATAATTTCTTTTAAATATTTTTTATTCGTATCATATATTAATTAATACTAAAATGTAAAATTTTTTAGTTAAAATGATATTTAAAAAATATAACGGAAATTATTGTATAGATGCTAATTCGTATAATAATATTAATATTTTGGCATTAATTCCTCAAATGATTAAGGTCCCTAAATATTTGAATTAATTATTTAGAATTTTTTCACACAAAAATTTTCGTTTGGAAATAAACAAAAGTTGGAACGTAAATAAATGAACCAGAAATATTAATGAAGAAAATCTAAAATATAGACAAAAGAGATCTAAACGTAAACGGTTTTTACTATCTTTACAATAAAATTTACCAAATCTTTTATGTTATCTTAAGACATCTATTTACATATTAATTGATGCAATATATGTTTATGCTTGTACATATGATACAGAAATAAGGTAATATATACATACGAGTAATACTGATCAATTACAAAGTTTACAATGAATTTATTTAAAAAAATGAAATTCGCGTTAAAAAATGAAATACAATATGGCGAAAATTCCAAGGAAAAATATCATCACAACCGTTGATTCTATTAATTGCTAGAAATGTAAAATCGTGCAATTATAAAATATCAAAACATTTGTTTAAAACATTAAAATGATTCAAATATATATGAATAAGATATTCCATGCACGATAATAATGTGTTAAAAGATAATACAAATTTTTTAGTATCCGTGCCAAATTTGAATGCCAAAACTTATATCTTAGAAATAACAGAATCCTTTATCTTCAGTATTATGTTGTAACTTCCGTGATGAACTTAAAAAGAAAAGATAAAAATAATCTCATGGTTTGAAAGGAATACTCTTTTATCTGACTTAATACTACTTTTTTAATTTCAGCATTCTTAAATATAGAATACCTTTGTACATACATGTTAAGTAGCTATTGCTGTTTCCGACAGGTAATGCGTTATCGTATAAAGTACGAATTCAGCGTACGTTGCATTGTGACGAAGTATACTTTGCAGATATTTGAAGATGGTTCTGGGTCTCGTAACCGCATCAGAAACTTAAAATTGCTCTGCTCCATCATACCGCTTAGGTGTTGTTTTCCCACAACGCTCACGATCGCCAAATCCGCACTTTAGTCATCACGTACACTGCGCATATTAAACGAATATGATTTTATTTACATTTGAGCGACAAATACACAATGGTTGTTCTATCGAATCGCAATAATACTACATACTCTTATCTATGATTTCAAAGAAACATATCAGTACGAAAATTTATCTTTATATACCTATATGATAAACACAATTTGTATGTTCGATCAAAGTCGATGACACATACTTTTTTTAGCGAAACATGAATCATGTTATTGTACTTATACACAGACGCAACGATCGTAAAATATTTGGCTACAATTGCATAAGAAAATAATATGATAGTAGCTCTTAATTTTTCGAAGATCTATTTCGTGGTAAAATAAGAATCATATTCCTCGTAAAGATTCAAAAACATATATAAAAACTTGGACATCTGTAAAATGCGAATTATGTACACAATGTAAAATGTTGGTTGTGGAACTATGGTTTTTACTTTTATGCGTTTTCTTGTTCCATACTTCGTTTCATGATATTTAATTTCATGTTAACGTGAAGCAAATAACATATCCGATATTTATTCTAGAAAATCGTTTACAACGAAGTAAGAGATAAAGCTAAAATATGTAAATTCTACCATTTATCTAATTAGATTTCATCACTGCAATAGATTAATAATATTAATCATCAATAGTTATCCTTAAACAACATTCCTGTACAAGATGTTCCATTATAGTAAGTGTCCCATGATGAATGAAAACTTTGTCCTTGCACTTAAAAAACTATGTTAACAGAAATGAGTACGAGAGAGCATATAAGAATAAGTTTCTGACTTTCTTTAATAAAAGTTGAGATCAGCATGTACAGGAATATCTTCTAGGTAATAAGAATAAACTCAAAGTTCTACTAATAAATAAATAGTACAGACGTATGTTGAAAAATGTGATGCTTACTGGAAGACGGTATTAGAGTCTGACTATAAGAGATTTATTTTTTTTCACTCTCTTTGATGAGAATTACAAGAATACAGTTGTAATATTTCAATCATTCAAATCATCAATTACACATTATATACAATCACCAATTAAAGACATAAAAACCAATCAAATTATTTTACAAAAAATTATTTTATTAAAATTTTGGCAAAAACCATTCATTGTCATGAAACAAATAAAATAAAATATATTAAAATACAGGACAACATAAAGAGAAGATTTTACGCACAAGCAACCGCCAATTAATACTGAAAAAATAATCACAGAGAATACAAAATTACAGATTCAGAAATGTTTGCAACTGTATTCATTGATTCTCTCTGCTACATGAATTACCACTTACATTAAAGTGCTGAACAACAAATTCGGTTGCCCGTACGAGGTCTTCCAGCTTTATTTTCAAATTCATGCAATATATCATTTTTGATAAAGACTCCATCCAAAATAATATGTTTATTCGTAATTTGATACTCAGCACTCTGCACGGCCTCTTTTTAATTTATACAGAAACAATTGTTAAACAATGATTAACGTATCAGACAGGTAGCACAGATACGTTGAGGCCCGATGCAGTCATCGTGACAAAAAGCGCCACACTGTCGACATATTACCATAGCACCTCGCATATTACATTCGCAGGGAGGTGGTGGATCTCCACCCATGATCATACCAGGTGCTCCGGGTTCGGCGCCACCGCCTCCTCTACCATCGGTGCCCCTTGCTTTCAACGTTACGGCCTGATGCGAACCTTCTCCTGCACTGGCTGGTCTACCACGTACTAGATGCACCCCGACTCCCATTCCCGCGATCTGAGGAGGTAGAGGTGGAGCAGAAGATGCTCTTGGTGCACTGTCTCCAACTCCTGTTCTCTGTACTAGTATATATTGACCTAATCCGCCTGTTGTAGTGGATCCTAATTGTGCTACGGTATTGCTTTCTGGAACCTAAAATGTTGTTTAACAATTAAACTTTTTAACAATTCTTTTTATTTTAAAGCAGTAATTTAAATTTATATCCTTCTCTTATAGGAGGTATAATTGCAATTGGTTGGTCACGAGTAAAAATATATGACGCCCAAGTATTTTTATTAATATATGTAATTTCTTTTATCCTTGTTCTATTTATTTTCAAACAAGAATCGTTCTGTAAAATAGATCACTTTGATATTTCATTTTGGTTGTTGCTCATTTTAAAAATATCGCGATATTGTTTCTACTACTTTTAGAAACTCAAAACTAGTAAGTAGATTTATTTATTTAGGTACCTGTATGATACAGTGATCATCACAAACCACCCGCAAGATTAGCACTGTACACACAGAAAAATATGAAATAATATATGATGCAATCTTGAGTTTCTACTTTATGTGTGAATATTCCAAACATAGATTGCAAGATTAAATAAACTTTTGAAACATTTAAATTATAATGATACCCCTAATATTTTTCTGTTCTATTTTATTTGTATTTATAAATAAGATTTTGTATTTCCTTTCAATATACTTAGGACCTAAATAAAACTAAATTAGACAAACAATGCACCCTTGTTTTCAGAATAAAATAGGAAAAAAATGTAACATGTAACATGCTACTATCATATAATTTCTACAAGAGGTATGTCATACCTCTGTGGAAGTAGCTTGGCGTGCTGTTGCAAACACGTGTCTTAACATAACTGCTTGCGTTTTATTTTGAGCTTGTTTATTTTGTATCGTCTGTGATGGTTTCTGAGTTTTGACAGTCGTAATTGTACGGCCACCAGATTTATTCGTCGTAAACGCTCCATCACCTCTGGCAAGTAAACTAGGCGGAGGTTTCAAATGAGCCTTCAATTGATCTCTATTTGGTGAACTTTGTATGACCTACAATAGCACAAATACATCTTATTTCACATAAAACAAAAATTAAATTCCAAACTCTTCTAACAAAAGTTGATTTGTTAAAATTACCGCTTGACATATTTGATAGCTGCGTTCTAAGTTAACTGCACCAGGAGGTTCTTTTGTAGTACTACGAGATCGACCTCCTCCTTGTTCTTTATTACTATTCCTGGAACCTCTTTGACTACCTTGATTATTAGAACGTGAAGATCTTGAGGATACAGCGACTGCCGTACCAGGATATTGTTGTTGCTGTATGGTTGCTACAACTTGTCGTGGTTGCGTAGGAGCCGACGCTTGATGTTGAATAACAATAGTATTTTGTGCACGATTTTGTGGTTGTACACCAATCGCGGCCGTTACGGTATTCGGAACTTGATTTTGAGTTACGGTGTTTCTAATATTCCGTGTGGTGCTATTTTGAGTATTTAATTGAACGACTTCTTCTTGCGTTCTCATTATATTCACTTGCGAGTTTGTATTCTGTTGATTCTGAATTTGAGCAGTAATTGGAGATGTGCTATTCAAAGTCGATGTAGTGTTTTGGTCAGAAAAGTTTGTTTGTACAAATCTGATGGACTGCAGTTGTGGAAAGGTAATAATAGGTGGGCTTTGAGACTGAAAATTCTTCATTATACAACTCGTTCCTGGTGTACCGATTGCGAGACCTTCTGACTGAAACGGAGTTCCCTGAACAACTGGTAGTTGAATACAGTTGACTGATTCTACATTAGAATCTGCATTAATAAATTGCTGTGGTGGGTTAGCTGAATCAGTCGAAGTAGGTGTCTCGTTGCATTCGTCCTGAGTGGTTACCGTAATGTTAGCGGCCACAGATCCATCAAGAGCTGCAGCTACTAGTGGCCATGGAACTTGAAGCTCTTCCTGAGTCTTCATAAAATAAAATTAACTTTTTTCAATATAAAGATACATTGTTGATGATTATACATTAAAAAAAAAGGAGATACGAAATTATTTGAAGTTTTTATCAGTACACTTACCCTGTTATTATTGTTAATATTATTAACTGTGGGGTCTACCGACCAACTACATTCTAACATTTCAGAACAAACGTAGTTATTTGCTTCTCGAAGAGCTTCATCTTCGTTTCCACTATTTACATCTTGCTGCTCTCTAGTAACTTCCGACTGCCCCGAGACCACTTGCGTTTCAGTTTCTTCGGCATTATTCGACCCCATTTCCATTCCATCAAGAATAGGGTATATTATTTCTTCAGAACATCCCGAAATCTCTTCGTACACTTCGCGCATTTCTCCCCTTACCTGAAAGAGGTGTATCATATTTGTTTTTTAACAGAACTTGATAATTTTATGTTGTAAATCTTTACAAACAGTATAAATTATCACCTCCAATTCGTGAATACGTTGCAACGTTTCACTGTCGATTTCCATTCCTTCAGGAATTTGCGATTCACCGTCCGTTGGATTCTCATGAGAAACCTGTGTTGCTTCAGTTTGATTGTTATTAATTAACGTAGAATCATCCATAACGATTTCGGTCGGTCTAACTTGCTCGTGCGATGGTGAAGTCTCGAGTATAGTTGTAGTCTCACAGTCAGACATTGGATAAATTTGTTCTTCCGACATTTGAGATATTTCCTGTTTCGAAATTTGCGGTACTTGATCTATGGAAGTTTGAGACGTACATTCTGTTGATAATTGGGACGATGTCTCCCTGGTTGTATGAGGGATTTGTTCTGTTTGTTCACTGGATCTTGGTGAAGTATTCTCTTCAGGTAAGAGTATTCTATTTTCCTCGGATACTTCGAGGATGTGGTTCTCCATTGATTGAAGATTCTTTTCATCTTGAGGTAAATGAATTTCTTCGTCATAATTCGTCGTGTTTGAAATACTTTCTTGACAAACCTGAGTTACTACTTCATTTTCTTCAATTATATCTTGTTTTTCTGGAAGATCAATAATTTTCTCGTCTTCCTCTAATTTATCCTGATGCATTTCAGTATCAGCTATCGTTTCTACAGAATTTATGTTTACAGATTCTATATGTTTTTCATCGATTAATGTATGCGTTGTTTCATTATATTCTGCTGGTAATAATTCTTGTATTTCTGTTGTTTCGTTCAATTCGTCTGAATTATTTATACTAGTTTCAACTTTACAATTATCTTCTTCGACTTTATCTTCAGACATAATAGGACAGGGAGTATCTGATACAGGTGTATCTACATTAGATTCTAAACGAAGTCTTAAACTTGAACGCGTTACAGCTCCGCCAGATCTTGTTTCAGTAATACAGTGAAGACCTGATCTAAGTTTAGGTTCACGTTTCTCACCCCATATGGGTTCAAAATGTTTAACTTTCCATGGATCCAATTTATTCTTATCTCTCTCTGCCTCCATCTTCAATCTTTGTTGATTCTCTGGAGTAAACTCTCCTTCTGCCAAACGTTTACGCCATTCTAAGCAAGCTCGTGCAAAGAATTCATTATTTAATCCAGATGTAGCAGCATCCTGGTAGCAACAGATAAAATAAAAAGTTTTATAAAACAGATATAATTTTAAATATTTCAAAAAAATAAATAAGTAAGATAATAAAGCATTAGAAGTTAAGCATTATTAATAAACACATTGTTAAAATTACCTGTCTATCTACAGCCGGTAAAAGTTGTGCAAGTTTCCTTTGATATAAAGGTGGTAAACCTTGAAAGGTATGCCTATTTAAAAGAGCACGTAAACTCGTACTTGCTAAGATACTTGCTGGAGACTCAAGATCTACAAGACCAGCCTCTAGTTGTGCAGTTGCTGATAATCGTTTTGTTGATCGTCTACGTCCAGATTTTAAACTAAATCCTGGCAAGCTTGCTAGGACTTCTCTCATTGTGGCAGCAGGCTCCTCGGTTGCTATATTTGAATAACGTTATACTAACATATATAACAATAAACTAGTAAATCAATGTATATTGAAATTATTAAAATGTTATATCATTTTATTTATTTATTTATTTAAGCTTATGTAAACATAAATTAATAAATATATCTGACTTACTAGTATTAATATGTTGTACATTATTAACAGGAGAAGGAGGATCATTCGGTGGAGGTGGAGGTAGTGGTTTAACGACAATCCTTGGAAGAGTACGAGAATTGCCAGCTGCAATTGTAGTATTTTTTCTACGCCTTTTAGCCTGCTGACGTAGTGCATGTTTAATAACTTTTTTACTGTGCACCATGCCAGAATAGCCAGAGCAACCTGGACTAGTTTCACACCCTTCACCTTTGGCAAGTTCTACATCTGTGTCCATGACAGTACCTATACTGTGAACATCGTTGATTGAAATGCCGGCTAATCGAACATGAACTCACAATAACACTGTGTTCGACCAAAAGCGGATTTTTCACGTTTTATTTCATATTGTAGGAAAAAATTAAAAAAAGCGATTACTCTGATTGGAGAGAAATAAACATTCTTTAGTAGTAGCGCCTTACTGACATTTCGATATAATCAAGGAAACTTGAACGATTTATACAGTATCGTTTAATCCGTGTCATTTAAAGATTTGTGCACGTAGAAAATTCGAATGAATTTACAAATTTCACAGCTTCTTAATCCATTGGCAAAATGCCACTCGGAAAAACTCGCAAAGTTCCGCTTCTATCGGCCATATTGTATTTACATATTTATACCATGAAAGCGCTATCGACATAGAGAGCGCTTCTTAGTTCCAGCAGGTTTCATAAATATCTGTCTATACG
This sequence comes from Bombus impatiens, assembly GCF_000188095.3. Classification (NCBI taxonomy): domain Eukaryota; kingdom Metazoa; phylum Arthropoda; class Insecta; order Hymenoptera; family Apidae; genus Bombus; species Bombus impatiens. Next base: position 1,147,834 of record NT_177694.1, on the reverse strand, counting down.
TCGTCTATACTAAATTTAATAAATACCACACAATTTTTTCTGATGAATCATAAATTTAAACTTTGACAGATTTTGAAAACACAAATATAAGTACAAGCAAAGTTATCATATGATACCTATATTTAACATGTATGGTTTAAAATAAACGAAAAAAAAAAAAGATATTTTCAACGATGTAACATAAATAAGAATAACAGAAAGATGAATGCGCTAAAAGCATCTTGCTTTCCACCAAATACTTTTTCACAGGTAATGCAAATGCACAAATATTTACACACACATATATATATATATATATATATTTCAATATAGAAGACCAATAAGAACACATCATTTTAAATTACAAAGAGTAAGATTTTGACTTTTGATTGGATAATACGTAGTATCTTAATAAAAATTTCGTGGATTCTATTAATGAATAATTTAACACATAAATTAATCTTAATCAATTTATTATTTATACGTATGATAACATTTATAAATAACAAACAATACGTTATACTCCTCTAAAATTAAAAAAATATTGTCCGAAAATTTTACCGCCCATTTTGGTTTCATTGTTTCAAAGATTGTAAAAACTACCAATTCGTATTTAATGTTTAGGAATTTTTTAAACGGACATTTTCTTATTCTTCCTGTAATCCAAGATATATTGCATAAAATACATTATTTTGAAAATAAGTCAGTTGCGGAATATATTAAATTTTCGTGCAAAATCGACCTAAGGATTTTTTTCTTATAATTGCTATTCTACATTTCCCGCCAACATGGCAAATATGGCGGAGCTCGTGTCGTTTCCCGCCAAGCCCTCACGGAGCTCTCGTATGGCGCACCTCACTTATATATCAGTATAAATTAATCGTGTTTTTTTGTGGCTTTTCTCAAGTTTTTAGATAAAAATGGGGCAGTCAGATGATGTAGAAGACTCTACTTACAGTAGACATCAAGATTTGTGTCAGAAATTGAATATGGATGCAACTGCTGCATCTGAAGCTTGGAAATCTTATGAGACTATTCGACAAAATTATACTCTTGAGGTATTTTTTGAATTACTCATTATCTTAATCATTTCACATTCTATTCATTGTTTCAGATTAATTACCGTAGTTTCTTCATCTTTGAACTATAAATCGAAAATATGTTTCTTTTACTGTTTATCTACAATATACAAATCGTTTAACTCCCCTGCTCAATGTTTAACGTTATTGAATTCGCGGTTTGTTTTACTCAACCGATTAAAGCGCACCAATTTAAAACAATAAGACTAAATGTTAGTTGCTTATATAAAGTATTTTTATTCAAACACAATAGTTAATTTATAAAAGAACTTGATGTAGAACTACCATAATTTGATCCTCTACTATTTAAAAATTGACACTGATTTTAAATATTATTGCATTCATCAATGTTTTACAATGTAATTTACTTTTGTCTACTGTTATTTACAAAATTCTATATCAGATTTATGTGTATATTTTTTAAAAGCAATATGTGTACATGTATCTGTGTAATCATATACGCATAGAAATTCCTGTCTGTTTTTTCAGGGTGATCAGTTACATTGGATAGGGTGTGCATTATATGTAGCTTGCCGTAAGTCATCTATACCTACTGTTGGGAAGACTGGTACTAATGTGGAAGGAAATTGTGTTTCATTGACACGTTTATTACAATTGTGTAATCTTCCTTTGATACAGTTTTTTACAAAAAGTAAATCTTGGGCTGACATGGCCAATATGTCGCAAGATTTTCGTTCAAAGATTGAGAAACTTGAAGGAAACTTTGCTGTGTCAATGGTTATATTCAAAAAGTATCAGCCAATCTTTACTGACATATTTAAAGATCCTGTAGATGATATTTCACGGCCACCAAGATCAAGGAGACACAAAGCAATGCCATGTACACCTGCAAGAGTATTTGAATTTTGTTGGACATTATTTATTTGTATAAAGGGTGCATTTCCAGATATCTCTGATGATTTAGTTAATTCTTACCATCTTCTCCTAGTGTGTTGCGATCTTATATATAGCAATGCTTTGTTGGCTAACAGGAAGGACCTATTAAATCCTAATTTTCCTGGTAAATATATGCTGGTTATGTATGCAAGAAGAAATAGATTTTTACTTATATATTTTTTGACAGGTTTACCATCAAATTTTAATGATGAAAATTATATTCCACCACAGACAGCAAATTGTATTGTTAGCTTATTATGTGAACGTCATGAAGCTATTGCTGTTGAAGCTAAAGTAATTAAGGAATATTATCTGAAAAATCATATTAATAAATTGTTCAATGAAAGAGTTCTGCGTGGTGATCAGACAAATTTCTCTGGTATTTTAGAAGCTTTATATTTTGATGGAAATAGCAAAGCTATTAACAGAGTGTATGAACAACATGTACTAAGTGTTGGAGACTTTGATGAAAGGATTTTCTTAGGTAATTTTTTTTTGCTGTTACTCTATATTAACCTTTTTTATAGCTTTTAAACTCGCTTACTACTAAGGAAACAATGCTTGTAAATAAAATAGTGCTCTTAACTGTATGCCTGTATGCTTGTTGTTATACATTTTTGCTTTCATAAACATAGGTTGCTTGTAAATCATAAATTTGAGTAAGATATGGATCTTATTATTTATTTTATCCTATATTAATTAATATAACTTATCATATATGTATGAAATTACAAATTCAGATAAAATGATATACTATTATTTCTATTTTTGTTTAGAATGTTCATAAATAGCAAATTTTCTTATTTGTATATACAATAATGCTTAAAGCGTAAGCATGTTTTCTTATGAGTTGAAAAGAACAAGAAATGAAAGAGAATGAGAAGCAAATTCATTCAGTTGATTCTTTTAGTCACTAAATAATAGCTTATTACTTTGACTTATAAAATAATGAAATCAATATACTTATCCTTTTATCACAACATGTAGATTCTTAATGAATCTGTGAAAATTCTCTGTGACATTACTGTAATTATTTGTATAAAACCAGTAAGGTTATTTTATAGATTTGCTTATGTTTTTTTGATTTGCATTTTTTAATAAAGGACAGATAATGAGCTAACAATCTTTATTTTGTCTTTTTGAATAATTTTCATTTCTTGCTGTTAATCAATTTGTGTCTGCTTTATCTTGATTGTGGTATAGCTGATTGGAGAAGAGTGAGATTAAATGGAATATCAAGTTTGGAAATTGTTGGAGAAGATATAACTTATCATGCTAAATTATCTAAACGTATTTTCATGAAAGGTAGGTTTATAGTACACCGAAAGCTGCTATAAGAAAGTAATAAGCTTGGTAGTAAATAGCATAAGGCTCTGGCATGAATGCATATAAATTCTAAATTGTTTATAAGACAGCTGTATATAATTTATCCTAAAATACTCGAAGAATGGAATATTAATATGTTACAAATATTATACATAATTTTATTTCATTTCAGGTCATGATGCCAGTAATAACATCGGTTCACCTACACAGATGATGAATGTTGGTGATCTACATGAACAGTTTCAAATGAAGAAAGAACAATATAGCGGAGTAAGTATTAAAATAATTATATATATGCATTTATCATTTTTATAAACCTTACAATTTTAAATAAATTTTTATTGTAAAAAAATTGATGTATATTTAATGTTTATAGCAGATACAACACTTAGCTCCACCCACTCCATTAACTGGACGCAGTTACCTCAGACCAAAAGATATTACTAATGTGACACCAGTATCCACTGCAACGCAGAGTGTAATTCGACTCCAAGCTATGTTAGCAGGTCAAACATCACCGAGCGAAAATTTGTTGCAAATCTTAAATAGTTGCTCTCAAGACGTAAAGACGCTCGTCGAGACGAAAGTCAAAGAGCTCGGAGAACTATTTTGCGCCAACTACAACAAAAGTACAAACGCGAATGATACCACGTCAGATTTTGGAAAGATGAGACTTTATTTGGGTCAAACCCTTTTTTATAGACTTCTAGAAATGATTTTAAATGACGAGAAACGCAAGAAACCAAATTATGACGTTACGGTATGTTGATTAGTGATTTAAAATTTTAATAAACTAAATCAGTAGATGAATAATATCTTATCTTGGTATGTTGTAGAATCTTCTCACGAAAGAAATCTTTATTCAGTGCTTATTTGCTTGTTGCTTAGAGATAGTCATTTACTCATATAAAAGCAACGACAAAATCTTCCCTTGGATTTTGAATGCCTTAAGTTTAGATGCCTACTATTTCTATAAAGTGATAGAAATTATAGTTAGAGCGGAAAATCAATTATCACGCGATGTTGTAAAGCATTTGAATCAAATAGAGGAAAAGATATTAGAATCGCTTGCATGGCAAAGTGATAGTCCTTTGTGGAGTGCCATTCAATCCACGCCTGAAGGTGTACCAAGCTGCGAAGAAGTTTCTTTACCAGGCATGTTGGAAACTGTTGACCCAAATATTCCTGGACAACCCGTATTGAGAAGAATCGCTTTGGACCGTGGTACTCATCACGATGTTCAACAAAGCCCTATTTCCTCTGCTTCAGAAAGATTTCAGTCTCCTGTTGCAGCATCTGGTGTAGCTAAGAAACGTCTATTTCCTGACACTAGAATTGGTGGACAAAGCGTCTTACGAGTGACAGGTCAAAGTGTTTTACCATCAAAAGTTTTGACCATTGATGGCAATTCAAGAATACTTCTCTTACCTGAACAAATTACAGTTCCAAGATCATCTAGTGTACAATCTACAGGTACTCCGATGCAAACTGTAGCAGTTAACAGAGAGCCAGCAAAACCAAAACGAACCGGTTCTGTCGCACTATTTTTCAGGAAATTCTATAATCTAGCTAGTGTACGCATGCTAGATTTATGCGGTTCGTTAGAAATAATGGACATCGATTTAAAGAAGAAGATATGGACAATCTTTGAGTACTCTATTAAGGAACGAACAGAATTAATGAAGGACCGTCACTTAGATCAAATTTTAATGTGTGCAATTTACGTCATATGCAAGTTGGCAAAGATGGAGAAGAATTCGTTCACTGAAATCATGCGATGTTACCGATTACAACCACAAGCAGAATCTCACATATATAGATCAGTACTTATAGCTAAAACACCGTCCGGCGAATTACAGAAGAATAATGAAGAGATCGGGCAGAAAGATGTATCCGACAAAGAAACCAATGCGGCACCTCCTACACCTACAAACATGGCTGGGACTTCGCAGAACTTCGGAGAAGAAACACGTGGGGATTTAATTAAATTTTACAATACAGTATACGTACCACAGGTGAAAGAAGTGGCGAATAAGTTGGGACTAGCACGCGGAAGCGTAATGAATCTATCATTAAGTCCACTACCGAAAGGGAAACCTCCCGCGAGTTCACCGGTGAGACGTGTCACCAGTAGTATTATGACACGTACATTAGATCCGAAAGCTATTTCTGCTTCTCCAGCACCACAACTTAGTTATTGCTTTAGTCGTAGTCCTGCTAAGGTAAATTAAAATCGCATATTTCTTATGTAAAATTTTATTGTTAAATCATGTATTATACGTATTTTGTTCTTATTTATAGGATTTGGAGGCTATTAATAAAATGATGATTTCTGTCGACCCGAAAAGATCTGTGGGCAAGCGACTTTTAACGGATGAAACTGACGTGGAGATGTCAGATGGAGGACCATCTCCGATCAAAAAAACAACTACATTTGTTGCGCGTAAATTGGAAAACATAATTGGCGAACGACGTACGCAAAATCAATAAGAGAATTTAATTGAACGTTAAAATAACTTATTGAAAATATGGGTAATGAAAGGAAAACTATTTTTTTGAGACGTCGTTCTCATTGAATAAAAAAGAATTAATTAAAAAATCAAACAAATAGGAACAATCATTTTGAAGTCGAATTTTTGTTTCTTGGCTGTGTGGCTTAAAATAAATGAAATGTTCGCTCGAAATGTTCTCAGGTATGATCATGTTAGAAACAGAGAAAAAGGCCGTGTAATAACTGATCGTACGTAGGAATAGTATAATGTCATATTAGGTAAAGACAGAATTTTATTTCCAGTGCGCTTTTTTAATTATTTCAATGAATTTAATTGAAAGAAAGTTACTTTAAGCATTGTTTCAAAGGCAATAATTCCGGGATGTAAAAAAGTTAATTTGGGCATTAGATGTAGTTTAATTTTAAATATTATATTTTCGTTGTGTAAGTATTCTATATCACATGTTAATAGAGAAGATACGAAAAACACTGATCAGCGATATCAATAAAAGTCAGAATCATTTCCAGTATAATACGAAAATCGAACGATTCATTCATAATCATCAATTGATAGACACGTAATATACAGGGTGGTTGGTAACTGGTGGTACAAGCGGAAAGGGGGTGATTCTACGCGAAAAAAGAAGTCGAAAATATAGAATAAAAAATTTTTTTTTTAATTTTTTTTAAAATCTACAGTGAGATCCTTTATAACGAGACGTGATAAAGTGCACGCGTACCAAGCGAAAATTCAAAGTCGATTTTCTCAAAAATAAAGCCTCAAACGAGAAATTTTTTATTCTATATTTTCGACTTCTTTTTTCGCGTAGAATCACCCCCTTTCCGCTTGTACCACCAGTTACCAACCACCCTGTATATTACGTGTCTATCAATTGATGATTATGAATGAATCGTTCGATTTTCGTATTATACTGGAAATGATTCTGACTTTTATTGATATCGCTGATCAGTGATATTTTAATCAAGCTATGTACTATCTTTACAATTATATATATTAACTTATATATAATATATGATGAATTTGTAAGAGTTACGGTCATAGACGTTAAAGAAATTTTATTTTACCAGTAGATTTAAACATGCTACAAAAGCAGTCGAGTGCTCGAAGCATGCAAATACGATCTGGGTGATATTTAATTAAATGTATGATCATTTAATGTATACATATATATATTGTTTGATCTTTCGATTATAATAAGTTATTCGCGTGTCTCGGAGATTTCGTTTGTTTCGTGAACTGAGACTTTTCAATTTCCGATCACACCTAACTAGGTGCGTAATGTTAGGATGTAAGCGTTCTTTTTTCTTTTTCTTTTTTCAAATTTTACATTTGATCTCATTAAATTTGTCTTTTTATTGTCAAACAATACATATTAAATTACAGATAATATTATTATTAAGATTAGATCGATATTTAAATGACTTAGGGTTTAAAGGAAAGCTCTCATTTGTCCAAGAAATTTTGCATAAATGCGGAACAAAAAAAAATTTTGTAAAAAATTTGTAAGTAAAAATACGAGTCGATTATCTCGAAGAGAAGTCGTAACGCGATTGTAATAACAATATTTTCAGTATCGTTATTACGCATGATAGTTTACAGCACAAATAGTGTACTTGAAAAGTTTTCGAACTAGAACAATATAGTTCAGTGAGGAAGAGATCTTGCTTCTCATACACATACGGCAGTTCCTCTAATGACTTCTTTTAGATAAAAAAGAAATTGTAAAGAGTTTTATTGGCATATAATAATTATTAAATAGTTTATGTGTACATAGTATTGTAATTCGAAAGTAAATTAGAAAAATAAAAGGCGAAAATTTTATATGTTACATCTGCTCTAATATTATTGTGAGTCTTTATGCAAATTCATATCTTTATAAACACGACTAAGGGGATGGAATTTAATTGGAGATGTGTTTCACCCTCAAAATATTATAACAAATATTTTGAATATTTTACACATTTTTACATATATCGTACATTCTGCAATTTAATTATTTTATTAAAAATTTTTGCATATAAAAAGTATTTTTAAAAATATAAAGAAATTTATAATAATTGTTACATTTTTCCTCTTTATTTACAATATTTTTAATTTAATATAATGAACATTAATGACAATTAAAGGTGACTCGATTATGTAAAAGCAAATTAATATTCAGAGATTTATAGGTTAGAAAATTGAAAGATTGATTGCATGACTTTTCTCTAACCTTAGTAATACAAAACAAAAGGTGATTCCACACTAAATCGATTGCTTTTTTCTCTCTCGATATCTGGACTTTTATTCCAAATGGGATATGATGTAGTTCACATGAAATTAGAGGTTTAACTCATCATTTTAAAAATCATTTAAGAAATACAACCTTTTGAATTTTGCGATCTTTGCTCATCTTTGAAAAACTTATATATTTATATTTTTAAAACTTATTTTTTAGTTGGAACATCGAAAACTATGACATTGTAAGCAAAAAAAAGTCAATAATTTTGTGTTCCCTAAAATAAAACATAGCCATAAAACTATGTTAAAAAAGTAGGTTATATTTAAATAATAAAGACATCAATTTATTTTTACTGAATTAATTAACAGTTAAAGGATACATGAATGAAATACATAACCTCAATACATTCATAGTAAGTATACAAAGTTTGTTGTAACGGCAATTTGTAATAAATCTAATAATTTTATATTATTTTCATAAAAGGAGTGCTTTTGTATTATATTTAAATTACTTATGTGAAATAATATGTAAATCAATGTTTTAAATACAAAATAATATCGTATTGTGTCACGAAAAATACATCTCCACAACAAAATACAAAATATGGAAATATCAACAGTAAAACAAATTTTTCGACGCATTTTTACTGACAGCACAAAATATGATATAATGAAACAAGCAAACGTTATGAATAAAATTATGAACAAAAACAAACCAAAAAGGTAGTACACTCTACATTTTCTAAGCAGATGTAGATTTTATTTATTATTTCTTAATCTCCTTTTAACTAAATGGTGATTGTTTTATTTGTAAACAGGGAGTCAATCAATGATAACATAAATCCTTATGCACATGCAACTTCAACAAGTAAACTTTCTATATATACAGTGCGAAGGATGATTGTTCTAAATAAGGTTTTTATGAAGTATATTACAGATTTAATGTCAACTGGAGAGATAGTTCCTGAGATTCTAAATAAGAATATAGAGATTTCTCATGTTAAAGTAACTGCAGATTTTAAATTCATTAATGTATATTGGATAGACAATAATACTGAGAATACTGATATAGTAGAACTTTTGCAAAAATGTGCCTTTCAATTGAGGCATGAATTGTCTCAACTCCGTGTTATAGGGGTTGTACCTCCTATTAAATTTGTCAAATGTAAAGGTACAAGTATTTTAAGGGAAGTAGAACAAAAATTGAAGATTATGGACTTTGGGGAAGATCATGTATCTAGTCCATATCCAGATGCTATACAACAGACCATTACTGCTTCTGAAACTTCTGATGTTAATCAAAATATTGAGAATGTTGAAAATAATAACTTTAGTATTACTTTGCCAGTAATGAGACATGATGTATTTGGATTAGATCATTTTCGAATTATGTCTCAGGTATATTATGTACATATGTATAATAGCTATGATTATTAATATAATATTTAAGGATATTTCTCTTTTTTGCAGATAAAATCCTCATTAAATAAATCAAAAAAAGTTACGATAAGACAAATAGAAAACATGCCATCCTTGAATTCATATTCTACATCAAATATAAAAAATAGCCCAAATTTTGTAACTAATAGGGAAGAACAGAATGAGTTTAAGCAATTTTTATATCACAGACGAAAAGAACAGAGAAAGAAAATGAAGAAATATCGAGTAGATAATTCTATTTATGATTTTGAAGAACAAAGTGACAATGATGATCTTGGAAACGATTATAATGATTTCACTGAAGACAATTATGATGAAAACATTGATTATTACAAAAAACAGTAAGGACATGATAAACAATAGGGAATTGATAGCATATAAACAGTTAGTATAGCAAATTTGTTTTATACAAACATTAATAAACTAATGTTAATGATATTTATTTTCCCACAGTTCATTTTATTTTATGTTACATTTGTGCATAATGTACAATTCAACTTCCCTCTGTAAGACCCATGTAAGTAACATGACATATTTGCAATATTCGTCCAAATTATTGATCCCATTGACTCGATTTGATTCTGATGATTTATTATATGTTTTGTTTGTGATCAATCTCAAGTATTTAAATAATTCCGTACATGTACTGTTATTCCCTTTTTCAATATTTATTATTTATTTTATCATATCTATAATCATAGCAAGAAATTGAAATTTGTACAAAAATTCAATACTCCAACATTCAACTAGTTTTCGGAGACGTAGGTGGTGGGATAATAAACTTAAACTAAGAATTGAGTACTGTCGTCCTTGAAACAATTCAAGAAATTATAAATTATAAAATTAACAAAGTAAAACATAAATTAGAAATTAAATTGTACAATAATATTAATCAACACGTGATTCTTGTTTGGTATACTGCAGTACATGTATACCTAATCTAAATCACATAAATCATGCAATTCATCCGAATGGATATTAAAGTCAATAGAGTATGATTTAACAATAAAATTTTATACTAAATTTCAACTAGATCGCGTTTGTGGCGTGTTCAATTCCTGTTCCTGAACGGTTTTAGAGTCAACTTCCTCGTTAGTTAAAATAAGTGGAATTTGTTGTTCATTTATATTTTTAATGTTTGAACGAATATCTGATACTGTTAAATGGGATATCGAATCACTTAGATTGCATGCTTCTAATACATATTTATTGAAAATTTCACTTTTATCAGCATAAACATGATGTCCTGCTCCTGTTATGGCCTATAATCAATCAAAATATACCATTGAAATAACTTAAAATTCATAATTCGTTCTCGAAATTCTTTCTTTATATCTTAAGATCTTTATATCTTCTTTTTTATGTTCTTACCTGAACATTAATGTACGACAATGCTCTAGCTTGTTTAAGTGTTTCCCAAGATGAATTATCGACCCAAGATCGACTACCATATAATAGAGTTATGGGAATATCTGGACTTAGTTTATCCATTCTCCTAACAATAGGATTTTTGGCCCAACCAAAATGTTGCATCATTGCATGAAATGCACTCTCACCACTTTTCATTGGACATGTGAAAATGTAACTTTTACATTTTATATTTAAAAACTCATATATGAAAAATTCGTTCAATGAAGTTAAGAACGTAAGACTTCAAAATCTGTGTGAATTCAAAAATTTTTATTCTATATTTAAAGATTTTAAATACTTACGATGGTGTTTGGGCATTACATTGATGCAAATACTGTGAAATCACAGCAGTGTCATCCTTTAATACAGGTGCAAATTTTTTTACTATATCTGGCCTTGTTTTTTCAATTAACCACTGCCCTAAAAGAAATAACATTTTATATACTATGAAATACTACATATTTTATATAAACATGAATACATATTATATACTACTATATATACCAATAGTACAAAATTTTATATCTCAGAAATTGGCACATGAAAATGTAGAATAAGAACTAACCAAATGGACCAGCTACTCTCACTGGCCATAGTGGGTTTAATGGTTCCATTATATATGCTATAACTTTTACCCACATAGGAGCTCTGGAAATTCGTTCTACAGGTCTTTCAGGGAATCCCCAAGGATCAGCAAGAATTAGATGTTTTATTCTTTCAGGATATTGCATACTATATGATGCTGCAAGGAAACCGCCCATTGAATGACCTAACAGCACAAATTTCTCTAACTGCATCTCCCTGCGCCATTCCTCTATGGAACGAACTAGTTGACTCTCAGCTACTTGTGCTTCATTGCTAAAAACAGGACGACTACTTCTACCAAAACCTGGATAACAAGAATTAATTGTTTTACATAAAACATCAAATACACAAAAACATAATTGTACATTATAGATCAACAAATTAATTTAATACTAATTTGTGATTATATGATCTTATAGGTAAATAAATACAGTGATACCAACTGTCACTCTTTGAAAAATATGCAACATCATTTGTTTCACAAATTATATATAATTCCAAAGTTCAATCTCAGTCATCTATGAGTCATGCATGATAGCTACTGTATTAAAGAACAAAGTATATATCTGAACAGCTTACTTTGAAAAATAATTGGATAAAATTGAAGATTTATATCTATTATATGTAATAAGACTTTTAAGAGATCTATAATTTCCTTCTATTTTTACCTAATATATCAATGGCATACACTGGTCTCTGTGAAGCCAAAGCATCAAGATTTAAACACCATAATGCTACACCTGCCCCTAAACCATGCAACAGAACAATTGGTGTGTTTGGTGATTCTTCATTTAAAGAAATGGTCCATATTTTATCTGATGTTCCTACAACTGGTCCTATGTCCACATACCATCCTCGATATGCAGTTTTCAAACCTACATTGTCAAAATATAGTAATTGTTAAATCAAATAATCATTATCCTATTTGAAATTATCCTGTTAAGTTGTAAATCTACTTTACCATATAAACATTAAATGAGAAATAAATAATTTAAGTAACTTACAAGAAAGAATTTTTTTCTCAACAGAACGTAACATAGCTGAAGATGAGCCAGACCAGCTAAACCATTCCCAAAACCAGCTAGTGAATAAAAAAAGATTTATTATTCATGAATAAAAAATGTTTTTCATAAATAAACAATAAACTTTACTAAACCTTTCATAAATTTTACATTATATCATGCATTACATATTTATAAAATTACATTTTTATAACAGTATTTTTTACATAAAAACAATATTAATTATTAAAAATAGAATAATAACAAGAAGGATTTTTAATTTAACGAAATTTTTCATGATACATACCATTGATCACGTATCATTGTATTTTGTTTTTTTTCGATACTGTTACAATGTAGTTTTACAAATGTCACGTTACAATTTATATGACACTGAACTTGAAAAATTGCCTCATGTTATATAATAAATCCTGACAAGCATGTTAAACGTGAGATCTGTGTAGTTTCAATTTTGAAGACTTGTAATGCGTAAATTACGAAATAAATTACCTACGTGTTTGTACGTAAAATATAACTTGAAATCGGATTAACTACATATTTCTTTGGTTATGATTCTTCGTGCTAAAATTGTTTGGCGCGTGACCTTGAAATGCAACCCAACATAATATAGTTAATTCTTTGACTTCCATATTCATTTTTCTTTCTATACATCTATGTAATGTTTCAAAATACTTCTATGTGTGCGGTTATCTATAATATAAATCTATTAATTACAACGATAATTTCTATTGCCAACATTGAAACGCGCGTCGAAATTTTTTAACTTAAATCTTGAACACGAAAGATGATGCAATCGTGATAATGAAATTATAATAAATTCTGAACGACGCTGTGTGTTTGATGTCGCCGAAACACATGGAAAAACCAATCAGTTTGAACTAAGAAAAAAATAATAATGTGATTGACAGTCATGAAGGAGGAGATATTTAAAATCGTTTGATTCGTACCTTTTCGATCTGACAATTTCATGATTTGCCATTAGCTTTTACGGTGCTGTCGTTGTTCGAATACGATGATTTCTTTGTAGTCAATGTTAGAAAAACAGTGCGTCGACGTAGCCAATTCTATTATCTAGTCTGTGTCGATTCGAGTATACTGTCTGTTGAAGAGCGAAAGAGTGGGAGAATCAGCTGATGTACATATGTGCTGATGTGCTGAAGAATTTGTGGAGTTTCTTCTTTCATGAAATACAAAATACAAGTTTTATCGTTTATTGTTATATGTATATATATAAATTTTTTTTCAAACTACGCAATAATTACTTTATTATCAGCACATTAGTTTTCGAAAGTTCTATTACGATAATAAACAAAGTGTTGCATCTAGCGAATGTAATTTAACCTAAAAACTTTCACGATAACCAACATTAACATGTAGATGTATATATTGTATATTATGAATATTTTAGTTTTTTTTAAAGGAAGAAAGAAACTGATTGTTTGTTTACTAGCATTCGTATTATTCTAGCGTAGTTTATATTATTCGTTATCTTGTAAGTTAGAGAAGTTCATGGCGATTTGATATGAACGATAATTCAATTTTATAATAATTCCCATTAAATAATATTATATCTATATTACTTACAGTTTCTTTTTAACATATATCGTTTTATATTTAAATTCTGGCATATAAATTAATGTGAAACTTACAGAGAATAAAATATATTGGAAATGATAGAATATATCGATTTGTGAAAGACAGCGATTAAAGATAAAAAAAGAATGTCGTATATTGTTGTCGGAAAAGGTATAGAAATAGGTGTTTTATACATTGATAAGAGGAAAAACAGGTTAACATCGATTACATCGATTACACAAAATTAATGGTTAAGATCTTATTTTTGTTTCCAATTAATAATTTAAAATATTTTCAACTTTTGAATAATTAAATTATCCGCATGATTAACATTGGTCTTTATAGTCTCATAAAGTAAATGAAACTAATACTTTATCTTTGTAACACGCAACAAAGTGTAAGCGTAGTACAATGAAGAATACCAGACAAGGCATTTTATAATGATCAGAGAGCTTCTATACACAGGCTCCTGGGTGCTTTTGGCTCTCCCGACAATATGAGCTATTCATCCCAATCAGCACATCCTCATTGCACCCATGCACAATTCTCATTACTCGGTCCTATTGTTTCGGGAATTCAGACTTATACGATAAGTATAGTTTTATACTTGCACTTCTATTAGAAGTAGTATCTATAAAAACATGATAAAACTGGATTAACAAAGTTAAGTGATAAAAAATAATAATTAAAAAAAGAGATATATATGTATATTTGTTGTCCTTTTGTTAACGAAAGATACAACCGATAATATACAATAAGAAAGTCATAAATGATAATGGAAAACGAAGGGAACTGTAAAACACGTTCAATACCACCAGAGCTAGAAATCGATAACTTTGTTAACTGAACTGTAGACCATTATAAATATTTTTCTTAATTGATGTTTATACAGTATTCAAAATATAATTTCATTTTAGGTACAGTAATGTATGTTTCTTGATAATATGTAAACATAGGAAAAAGATTGGTTAGTGAAGGAAAAAAATAAAATGCTCTCGTATAATATCCCCACCCATTTAAAAGAGTAGATCATATTGTTTTCATTTCATTAGATATAGTAAAAAAAATATATAAAGGACGTAAGAAAGGTAACAAGTATTTACATTTCAATAAACGTATTCAAAGAAAAATGATTGTGCCTATATCTATATTCGATGTAATGCATAGCGTACGTGGCGCAAGGATACAAGTACAATTCGGGCGTCGTCTGCTGGCACTACTTTCGTGTCTGCC
Source organism: Bombus impatiens (assembly GCF_000188095.3). Taxonomy (NCBI): domain Eukaryota; kingdom Metazoa; phylum Arthropoda; class Insecta; order Hymenoptera; family Apidae; genus Bombus; species Bombus impatiens. The sequence goes on along the minus strand of NT_177694.1, from coordinate 1,132,555 downwards.
AGTCAGAAAGGAGAATCTCGAATGAAACGAATAATAATTTTCATGCGTAAGACTGCATATTGCATTGAATTGCCATTTCATTAATCCTGAATAAATTATGTCAACTTTAACCGATAGGTAATTTATCTTTAAAATCATAATAGATAATTCATCTTTTGTTCAAGTAAAGACAGTTTTTATTTCCTGAATAAAAATTTTCTACATAATTATATAATAATTTTTACTTTTCATGCTTTTTAAATGTTAATTCTAACCTATTGTAATGGCAAATAATAAAGTAAAAACTTACTTTCATTTTTATTGTTTTTATGTTTATGGTAAAAATGTATCTTTATACTTCATTTTTGTGGGACAATGGCATATGCTTCAAACTAATCGATAATTCACGAATACAATTCGAAGCTTGTTTTCAAATATCGTGAATATATATGCATCGCTCATTCTCCATTGTTCTTTGACGACGCAATTAGCTATCAACGTGAAAGAAACCACTTTTCTTCGACGTATCTGCGTTAGTGATTCACGATACAAAGGCGTACCCCTCAAACTTTATGCCTTTCTGTAGTATCGAATTAATTTCCACGCGTAACTCTCTCTCTCTCTCTCTCTCTCTCTCTCTCTCTCTCTCTCTCTCTCTCTCTGTCTAACGTTTCAATCGCATTTTCTATTCGAGAAGCGTTCGTTTAATCCTGAATCCGTTATTGGAATAATTAATTGAAATATTTAATTCGCATAATTCCATTTTTAACGATATAGCTCAATTATGCAGATAATTGATTTTATTCATTTTAGCCATCTTCATGTTATATCTACGTTTACATATCTACTAATATTAATCATCGATCCCGTACAGAGTGTTATTCGTGACTTTATTGCGAACAGTATAAAAAAAGCAATCATTTAGATGCCTTATAATCAGGCATAATATACAATATTTCTCAGTAATGACCTCGATACCATGATCAATGAGAACACGAATTTGTTCGTATTTTTTCTTCTGTTCGCATGCAACATTATACTACACAATCTATGATAGATGTAGAGTCTCATAATCAAACATTAGTCATTGTTAGATTATGGTAAATGATATCATGTTATTTTGTAAAACAGGTTTCGAGTACAATACATAGTTAATGCAAAACGAGGAAGTTCACCTAGAAGATAAAAACATTTATTCAATCTTATCGTTAAAGATCGTTTGTTTAATATGGTTCAATCTTGTCAACTTATTATCATCCATTTATCATTTATCACTGAGCGTTGACTGCCACTCGAATTATATATATTTTGTCCTGTTGGTGTCACAATAAATTGAAATATACTATACCATAAGATTTAATTTTTGAAAAATATTATGTCACATTTGCGCACTTTCTTCTGTCAATGTTACTTGAGTCATTCACATTGTTGACAATTTGCTAATCCAGAAAATTTATTTTATTTCAATGATTCCAAAAAATTTAGTAACATGGCTCACCAATGACTAGAATACGAATTTTTATACATTTATGGGAAACTTGAAGATGCAAAAATGCACAAATTGCATATAACGTATATAAAATATTTCATAAAACATGTATTATGACGTGCAATAAATCTCTATTTAAATACCATTTTTTTCGTTGTATTCATAAAAATTTGGATTTGCATAAGCATCCTTAGTCTATCGATAACCACCATGGCAGCTAACATGTTAAAAAGGATGCATGACAAGCATTGAATCGATCGATTCGAAAATCGTAGTCGAAGATGCGTGGGTTAATGCAAATTTACCCAGAGGAGGGGAACTACTTTTTAATCGCGAACACCAATGTTCCACGACTCGCGGCACCTGTCATACTATGCGCAATGTAGTTTAACGTAGCGGTGAACGGTGGGACGCGCAGCTATATTCTGATTGGTGGGTTGTAAGGGGCGCGCGGTTGCTAAGCAACGGCAACACCGCGCGCGTCACCGGCCGGC